>NC_043009.1:24444333-24446833 GCF_006345805.1 Octopus sinensis | reverse complement strand
AGAAGTAATTTGTTAAGATGCATTTGCGAAAGCCTGACCTTTGCTTCTGTTTTCCAAATTTATTGTAAAATACAAACTTGACCCAAATATTTTCAATTTCACCAACCCGAACTTCTTGTAATAAATGATTGAAGGTACCCTACGCCCATAAATAATTATCAAAGTGATTTATATGGAGAAAAAATGGTATCTTTCCCAACCCTTCTCTTTCTGATAGGATTTTTAAAGTTTTAGCTTCTTTGCAACTAGTTACGAAATGCAAATTTTCCTTAAAATTATTCTGTTAAAACCTTCAAACCCTGGTGTACATATGTGTTTTATTTTGGATGACAATATACAAGGATTTGCCGTAAATAAAAAAGGAAAATTTGAAAATTATGTATTCTCAGAGATGAAGAATGAATTAAAATAATATAGCGCATCCGGAATTGGCGTGAAACAATTGGGAGCATAAATGGATACGCCAAACTTTACTTACCTCAGATCTAAAACTTCTGTTTTTTAACACTGTGGTAAGAATATTAGTACTTGCATAGATCAAAATGTGAAATTTATATATTCTAAACTTTGAATTATATTTTAAACGATTATGAAACGTGTAGAATACATAAATTAACCAGGTTTTGAAGGTTTTAACAGAATAATTTAAAGGAAAATTTACATTTCGTAACTAGTTGCAAAGAAGCTAAAACTTTAAAAATCTTATCAGAAAGAGAAGGTTGAGGAAAGATACCAGTTTTCGCATATAAATCACTTTGAGAATTATTTAGGGTGCCTTTCATCATTTTTTACAAGAGTTGGTGAAATTAAAAATATTTAGGAAAAGTTTATATTTTCCAATATGTTTGGAAAAAATGCTATGAATTGTAAGCGTCAACGGGATCTGTGTGATCCTCAATAGCCGTATCGGTTTTTGAGAAAATGTAAACAATACAAATTCTATAAGGTAAACAATCGCTGAAATAATAGTTTCTAGTAAGTTTTCCTGAATATATTTGAAGAAATTTCACAATTTATAGCCTGCATTAAAATTTTACCAAAACTGTTGTGTTACAAATTACGAATCTTCACATAGGGGTACATTTGGAAATCGTGTTGTAAAACGTGCGTAATACATTAAAGATGCATTTTAGCAGGTTTCATCGTGTAAAACATGAATATATTTATATAAAATTTACGTTATGTAACATGCTTGAAAATAACAAAACACAGAAACAAAAAATTATCAATTTTTGTGTTTGAAAATATTTGAAAAAAATTTTCTCCAAAGGGTGCAGTTGCTTGGAAATTATTGGTAGGAGCAGATTGAGGGGTGAGAGGTAAAGTTGAATATATTTATTTACTAAATTTTTCATTTTATAATCAGTTTGGGCAAGTTTAAAATTGAAAAACATTGCTAGAAGGGACTGATGCAAAATATTAATTGTCATAGGTTAAAAAATTTGGGAATTATATCTTGTAAAGGTTGTATAATCTTTCAAATTATTATTTAAGTTGCTTTAGGTTTCTCAAAAGAATATATTTGTAGAAATTTTTTAAACCTTCAATCCTGTTTGAAAAATAACTATTGATTGAGAATTCTAACCGGATTGAGGTTGTGAGAATTATCCTTTTTTCATTCTAATAGTTTCAGAATGTTTTTAGTTATAATGTATATTAGCAAGTGTACGTGGTATGTGTGATGGTGAAATATATTCGGATATTGCTTATTATAGCTTACCTGAAAATAAATAAAAATTGAAATATAGGACTGAAAATGTGTGGTGTAAAATGTTTATTTTTACAATTGAGAAATGATGAAAATTATGCATTCTAAAATATGCAAGATATCTCAAGATATAATTTACAGCGAGTTATGATTAATTGATGCTGTGATATTTTTAGAAAAATTGCATTTATAATCAGCATGAATATGGCGAACATTTGAGCTTTTTATAATATGACGTATTTCAGTAAATTTTGCTCGGAAAATTTGGATACGTGATGAGTTAACATTAAATATTTGCAAGCATTTTACCTGAAATAAATTATGCGTAATGATTATAAATATTTTCTTAAAATGGTTAAAAATCAAAAGTTTCTGCCAGAGATTTATGTGTAAAATGATAATATTCATATACGAGTAACATCTAAAAATGTGTATGCAAACTAAAACATCTTAAACTACACATTTTAAGATGTTTCGCAAGAAAAACTGACGAATGTTTATGGCGTATTATATATTTTATACCTGTTTTAAAATGGCAGAGAGTTTAGAATGAGCTTCTTTACGGATAATCTTGAGTATATTTACCGAAATTTACTTTTTGTAACATGCTTCAAAATTTGAATTCAGAAAGCAATGACTGGTGAAATCCCCGATGTACTTTCCCCGGCGTGCTAACAATTTTGCTTGCTCCTCGACTTATATGCAGAGTATATATTCTTTTCTACTATAGGCACAAGGCCCGAAATAATGGGGAAGGGGTCCAGTCGATTAGATCGACTCTAGTATGCAATT
>NC_043009.1:24426833-24439333 GCF_006345805.1 Octopus sinensis | reverse complement strand
TAGGTACAATGTCTGAAATGTTGGGGGTCGGAAGCCAGTCGATTAGATCGATACCAGTGGGCAACTGGTACTTAATTTATCGAACCCGAAAGGATGAAAGGCAAAGTCGACCTCGGTGTAATTTGAACTCAGAACGCAAATACAGACAAAATACCCCTAAGCGTTTCATCCGGTGTGCTAACGTTTTTGCCAGCTCGCCGCCTTGTAATAACCACATTTATTCTTTTCTACTCTAGGTACAAGGCCCGAATTTATTGGCGAAGTGGGCAATCGATTAGATCGACCCCAGTACGCAAAAGGTAATTAATCTATCAAACCCGAAAGGATGAAAGGCAAAGTCAACCTCGGCGGAATTTGAACTCAAAACGTAAAGAGAGACGAAATACCGCTAAGCAGGAACGTGCTAATATCCCTGCCAGTCACCGCCTTGTAATAACCACAATTATTGGCTGCGTTGTTAACTCGTCTGTCATAATGCCCTGAGTTATGCATCCCGATTCTCTCTGTCTTTACTTTTAATGTTATCAACTTTTCTTTTCAACTTTTCGAGCTCGGCCAAAAAAAAAACCAAAAAAAAAAAAAACGATTGGCTGCCAGAACCAGATGCCTTGAAGCATTTTAGCATGTCTTTCTGTTTTGAATCCAAAACCAGCCATGGGCCAACTTCGGTGATAGACATAATCTATCATCCGGAAAGCATACTCCACCGTGAGTGTGACGATTGAAAGGCCTATTGGTTATTTTTCTATCTGACAATATATGACCCGGGGCTAAGGCGGCGAACTGGCAGAATCGTTGGCACGCCGGACGAAATGCTTAGTGGTATTTCGTCTGCCGTTACGTTCTGAGTTCAAATTCCGCCGACGTCGAATTTACCTTTCATCCTTTCGGGGTCGATAAATTAAGTACCAGTTACGCACTGGGGTCGATACAATCGACTTAATCCGTTTGTCTGTCCTTGTTTGTCCCCTCTATGTTTAGCCCCATGTGGGTAGTAAAGAAATAGGTATTTCGTCTGCCGCTACGTTCTGAGTTCAAATTCCACCGAGGTCGACTTTGCCTTTCATCCTTTCTGGGACGATTAAATAAGTACCAGTTACGCACTGGGGGTGGGGGGGGGCAATATAATCGACTTAATCCGTTTGTCCCCTCTATGTTAAACAGAGACCCTTGTGGGCAGTAAACAAATAAGAAACGTTAGCACGCCGGGTGAATTGCTTAGCGGTATTTCGTCTATCTTTGTGCTCTGAGTTCAAATTCCGCCGAGGTCGACTGTGCCCTTCATCCTTTCGGACTTAATAAGTTAAGAAGCAGTTTCGTATCGTTGTCGATCTACTCGACAAGCCCTCTCCCCCCAAAATTTCGGGCGTTGAGCCTACAACAGAAGTAAATATATGACTCGGGACTACAAAACATTGCTGGCGCCAATCAACATAATGCCAGAGGGTTACTTCCTACAGCATAGAATGTGATCCTGATACTCTGGATATAGGTATAAATATAGTGATGAATCTGAGATTGCAACAAACGGTTAGGTAATCTACGTACTTCTAATGTCTCACCGATGTGACCGTCTCTAGACCAAACAATAGAAACAATAACAAGAATAAATACATTTCTATTCGATTATGACTGTGTATCGTTTTGAGATGTATTTGTACGATTCTCTGTTAGAGTGATCAAACAAGATGGAATGGTTCTTAAGCATGTGAAGTATAGCAGAATATAGTATAGTACACATACATACACACAGACGCATAGACACTTAAACAGACACACACTTACACACACACACATACACATGTATGTTATGAATATATATATATATATATATATATTTATATATGTATTTATGAGTATATATATATATGATTATAGAAACAGGTATGTGTATACAGATACATCTGCACACACACACACACACACATTCACACAAACCTACACACACAGACATTTACTTATACGTTCATTCTTCGGAAACTAATCATTTCGTTTTATATGCATTGTTAAAAAACAATAAGATACAGAAACCAAGAGCAGCTTAATAAATAAATGAAGAAATAAATAGACGTAAAATGAATAGAAAGCCAAAACCGAAAAAGAAAAATACAAAAAAAATAAATCATAAAAAAGAGCTCAACAAAAATACACATTTAATCAGAATTCTTTGATTTAGCAGTCAAATGTTGTACACTGTAATGATATTGCATATATACAGAAATTGACTGACAAAGTGGTTCTTTGTCCGCTCTCTAAGGAAACGGTTTGATGTCTTTAGATGATAAATGATACAAGACAGAGGAAAGTTTGCATAAAATTCTTGGTGTCTTGGAGAAGCTATGATATATCGCGTATTGTTCAATTTTGTTTCAATCGTCATTCTCCGAAAGAATAAGAACCTCGGATGATCCCACGTCATTCATCTTTAATAAGTGTCTAAATAAGTTTTTTTTTTCTTTTTGCGTGTCTTCGCTGATGTTATTTTTTGGAAAAAAATTATTTTAGGTATTTATTTATTTGTTTTTCCATCTCGTAATAGTAGTTTTTATTGCATATATGAGCTGTGTTTGTGTGAACATGTAATATGTACACACACACACACACACACACGAACATACGTTACACTCATATACGCACAAACACACACACTCACAGAAATATATGTATATATAAATATATATATAATATAAATATATATATATATATATATATATAATATATATATATATATATATATATAATATATAATATACATGTATGTATGTATATATATATATATAAATATATATATATATGTATGTATATAAATGTTTAAGTAGTTGAATGAATCATCCTAGTATGGTAATTCGGTAACCGATAACCGGGTAGCAATTTACGTCAGAAAGCACAGTTTGAAGCTACATGCCAAGGCAGAAATCACGTGCTTTCGTGTGGAAATTGTGTGTTTTTTTACTATAGATAAATGAAAGTATATGGAGTCGAACGGCGATTTTAACAAAATTCCTTTATTCTCGACATATGTTTCGAAGACTGCATATTCCCATTCCGAAGGAATAAAGGGTGCATTATGCCGGAACTTATGTCATCACTTATGTTCCTTGTCTTTTCTGATGAGAAGACGGCATAATGCACCCTTTATTCCTTCGGAATTAGGAATATGCAGTTTTCGGAAACATATGTCGAGAATAAAGGAATTTGTTCAATCGCCGTTCGACTCTATTCTTCATTTTTATATATGTATATATATATATATATATATATATATATATAATATATATATATATATTATATATATATATATATATAGTTATCCAAACAAGAAAACACAAAAAAAAAAACACCGCAACGCGAGGACATGGAACAAATAAAGTATCATTGGTCGCTCAGACATACGCACAAACACACACGCGCACACGCAGAAATATGTGTATATATATATATATATGTTTTCTTTTTGTTCTTTTTGTTTGTTTCAGTTATTTGACTGCGACCATGCTGGAGCACCGACTTTAGTCGAACAAATTGACCTCACGACTTATTCTTTGTAAGCCTAGTACTTATCCCATCAATTCTCTTTTGCCGAACCGCTAAGTGACGGGGACGTGAACACACCACCGTCCGTTGTCAAGCGATGGTCGGGGGACAAAAACAGACACAAAAATATCCCCCACACATATATATACAACGGGCTTCTTTCCGTTTCCGTCTACCGAATCCACTCACAAGGCTTTGGTCGGCCCGAGGCTATAGTAGAAGACACATGCTCAAGTTGCCACGCAGTGGGACTGAACCTGGAACCATGTGGTTGGTAATCAAGATACTTACCACGCGGCCACACCTTTGCCTACATACAGTATATATATATATACATATAAAAGGGATGACCTGTAAGTGGACATCCATTATGCTACAAGTACATCCGCTATTGACTTAACGCTAAGAAAGGAATGTTCTCATGAATATTTAGCAAATGCCAGAACGTCTTTCTCACTTACATTCTGACGATTGGTAAATTTTCTTGAGAACGTTACTTTCTTAGTGGTAAGACCATAGCGGATCTACTTCTAGCATAATGGATGTCCACTTACAGGTCATCCCTCTTATATCTATGTAATATAATTTTTTCTGAATCCTCAGATATTTCAATATGTTAGACCACTTGTTTTAAATTAATATATACATATATATATATATATATATATATATATATATATTGAACTGTGGTCATGCTGTGACACTTCTTCAAACGTTTAGACTAAGCACTCATCATTAGTACTTACATAATTTCAGCCTGATGCTTACTCTAGCTGTCTCTTTAGTCGAAGTGCTACGTTACAGGGATATAAAGCATCACAGAATGTCAAGAGGCAGGCTGCCGACCACAAAGACATGCACGCGTACAGATACAATACATACATATTATATATTATATTATGTGCAGGAAAAAACACAAGGTGAAAAAGTTAGACTACAGGAGAGCAAATGAAAAACTATACGAAATTTAGGGGACGGGAAATATAGGTAAAATCATGATACACGTAAGATTTGCAGCTGATTTCCTCATCAGTCAATGACCCATAATATTCAACGTTGGAGGCGCCAGAGCAGTAAGCTTCTGGAATGTATACAAAGACAGCTAGCAAATGTATACAAAGACAGAAATATATAAGACATATAAATACAACAAAGAGTTATGCATATATAAAAGAACGAAACCTTACGGCTATACAACATTCCAATAAGAATAATTATACATATACTGCATATACAATAGAAGGTGCATTTCAGCTACCGAATTAACTTATTGAGGTGGCGCAAATGGAGAGAGCCCAGACCAGAATGACCTGTCTGGTCAAAGTCAGACCGTACAAGGACAGCATTGCCTTGGCCGGACACCGGTCAGTAGAAAGGATGTATTGTAGAGGGCAGAGTGTTTTCTGAAATAGCCTCGAGCCGACCAAAGTCTTGTGAGTGGATTTGGTAGATGGAAACTGAAAGAAGCACATCGTAAATATATATATATATATATATATATATATGTGTGTGTGTGTGTGTGTGTGTGTTTATGTTTCCGTGTGTGTGTGTACTTGTCCTCTCCGCCATCGCTATACAACCAATGCTGGTGTGTTTACGTCTCCGAAACTTAGCGCTTCGGCAAACGAGACCGATAGAATAAGTACAAGGCTTACAAAAATATAAGTCCTAGGGTCGATATCCTCTGTTATATGCGGTGCTCTAATATGGCCACAGTCAAATGACTGAAACAAGTGACAGAATAAAAGACGTCTCTGTGACCTATGCCATGTTGAATGTTTAACTTACATGATAGAGCATTGTATTTAATATATATATAGGAGAAGACACTTGTAGGGGCTATGGCAGAAGGCACCCGTGCAAGCTGCCAAACAGTAGAACTAAACCCGGAACCATGTCATTGAATAGCAGCCTTCTTATCACAAAGCCACATCTGAGGCTACGAGTATTCTCTTATTTGTTACAGTCATTTGACTGCGGCTATGCTGGAGCCCCGCTAATTTACGAGGACGTAAACACACCAGCATCGGTTGTTAAGCGATGTTGGAAGAGACAAACAGATACACATACACACATAAATATATTTATATATATGTGTGTGTGTGTGTGTGTGTGCATATGCGTATGTATATATATATATGTGTGTATATATATATATATATATATATACATATATATATATATATAGAAAATAGTAAAAAGTGAAAAAACTACAGAAGGCTTGTTTTAAAAGGTTAAAAAATATATTTGAGTCAAATTGACATATTGACTCAAATATATATTTTTAACCTTTTAAAACAGCCTTCTGTAGTTTTTTTCACTTTTACTATTTTCTATATATTCAACCACGTGCTTTCACCAACCAACTTTCTTATATATATATATATATATAGATATATATATATCTATATATAAAATATATACATAATAGTAAATAGATGGTACAACGTGGAAAGCAATATCTAGTATTGCATTACTATTTTCATTGAAACGCTTTCACTGTTCTCGTTCTGTAAACGTTTTTGGCATTCAGACGAGTGTACTGGTATAGATGTGGCAACATTTGAAATATTGATGAGGTTTATGCAGCTGATGAGGATAAATCATATATACGATTAGCAACCGTATTTTGAAAAATCCGAAACCGGTACTGCATTATCCGTTATCTAGGACTTTCATTTTCAGATGTTCTTCCTAGAGGTAACACAATTTTTTTCATGTTTGTTGCGCACAAGCATCTTTACTAGTACATACACAGTGAAGCTATACATTAGCGTCGTATTTATTACGTTCGCTATTTTCCAGTAGATATCGGTGCTTCGTTGTACCATCTATTTACTATTATGTATAATTTTACCCTCATGGGCTATTCTTTACTGGAAAGTAATACTCTAGTATTGCATTACTATTTCCATATATATATATATATATATATAATATAATATATATATATATATATATATATATATATATATATATACGACTGGCTTCCTTCAGTTTCCGTCTACCAAATCCCCTCAGAAGACTTTGGTCGGCCCGACGCTATAGTAGAAGGCACTTGCCCACAGTGCCACGCAGTGGTACCGAACACGGGACCATGTGATTGGTAAGCAAGCTACTTACCACACAGCCACTACGGCGCCTATATATGTATATATTATTCATAATTACATACATACATATATACATATCTACATACATACATACATACATACATACATACATATGAGTTTACGGTGTTGGAGTGACAGGCATACATGGGGATGAGGTAAGGAAATGTGAATGGCGTTGGCAATAATGGAAACGTAGAGATGAAGATTTCAATCTTGAAATAAAATTAATCAGTTTTCATCTTATTCCTACCCATTCAGTGCAAAGTAAATGCTCTCCACTCATATCTCTTGACGAAGGTTATCAGTGAAAGCAATCGAAAGTAACTGCTGAATAATTTTTGTTACAAATCACCCCGCTCACCTCAGTGACCACACACACACACACACACACACACACACACACACGCACACACAGAAGTACACTTGTTTTCTCTTTATATTTTACCTCTAATATCTATCGCTATGATGTATTTCTATCTAGCTCTCTATCTATCTCTCTCTGTCACTCACCCTCTCTCTTTCTCTCTATTTATTTCTCAATCTATCTATCTACCTGTATTTATATATAATATATATATAGATATATATATATATATATATATATATATATATATATATATATATATATATATATATATACATATATATAAAATACATATATATATGTATATAAATATACATAGATACGTACATATATATATACATACCCACACACATATTCATACATATACAAACACACATACATATTTGTGAGCATTTATTTCAAGATTCCAATCTTCATCTGTACATTTCCGTTATTACCAACATTTACACTTCCTCGCCTCATCCACATGTATCACTGTCACTCCAACACCGTAAACTCACAAATATAAACATATATCTATGTATATATAAATAATATATCCATGTACTTGATTATTGTAGAATTTCTAGCGTCGCTATCTAAATTTTTATAGTTCCTTTTTATAATTTTCTGTCGTATGATCATATTTTAACAACAGTTCACCGAATGATTAAGTTACAAGTATCGTAGAACAGTTTAAAACCGCCATTTTATTAGAGTAATTGTGCCGTAATAATTTTATTTATAAGTTCTACGTTTTTGAGATTTTGACTTTGTTTTTAAATATTTATTTCCTGTCAACCTCTCGCATTGAATTTATTTATTTATTTATTTATTTATTTATTTATTCATCTATTATTAATAGGAAGGCAATAGGGAGTGAAATGGGTGGCGGTGCTGTGAAATCTAATTGACATTTACTCTCATCAGATAACTTGTCTACATCACAGAATATTCAAGCCACTTTCCAACCTCATAACGAAAGATACTGTCTCATAATTTTCTACGCATGTTCGAGTGTATGTATCCACGTATACACACACACACACATACACACAGACACACAAACACACACATTTACGCACACATATATATTACAAAAAGGGGAAGAGAATTTCGATTACCGCACTGGTGAGTTGTAATGCCAAATACTATATATATATATATATATATAGGGAGAGTTTACCAAAAAAAAAAGACAACGACAGGTGGTGTACAAAACAAACAGATGTATTAGTATAACGCTCAGGAATAGAAAAAGTATTTTACGTTTCGAGCCTACGCTCTTCTACAGAAAGGGACAAAGAAAAATACAAGGAGAGAAACAAGTCACTTGTTTCAATAATTTGACTGTAGCCATACTGGAGCTTCGCATATAACAGAATATATCGACCCCATATAATAAAAGAAGGAAAATGCACACAGTTTACATATGATAGAATATTGTAGTAGTCGACCGGTTTCGCTTTTCGGTAATCATGACATTGACATTACTGTGATTTCGTACTTTTTAAAGACGGTTTTTTTTAAGTTCATATTCTCTTATGAACCTTTGTGAATGAATCAACAAGTAGAGAAATTTGAGTGCAGGAAATTGGTGGTTGATAGTATTCGGGATAGAAGATGTAATTGCTCATTTTTTTGGTGGAGTAACATGAACTCATGATCTAAAGTAGTGAAATGAAAAATATAATGTGATAGATACGCGATCATGAATTGAAATATATACTGAAACCTAAGTTGGTTATGCATTCATATTTTAGCGTGTTCTGTATTTTCTATCAATAAATTTTCTTGCCATAATATTCTATTATTTAAGATATCTTAAAGCAATCTAAAGTGTGTGCATTTTACTGCTCTTATGATTATATATATATATATATTATTATATATATATATATAAACATAATAAATAATATTAGGGTAATAAGAATTATAGAAATTATTATTACCACTGGCCTAGCACAAAAAATTAGTCAATAGACTATATATTGTTCCCATAAAAATATCGTGTATATTAAAACACATCAAGAGG
This sequence comes from Octopus sinensis, assembly GCF_006345805.1. Lineage (NCBI taxonomy): Eukaryota > Metazoa > Mollusca > Cephalopoda > Octopoda > Octopodidae > Octopus > Octopus sinensis. Next base: position 24,430,308 of record NC_043009.1, on the reverse strand, counting down.
CTTCCAAATAGGAAAGCCTTGTGCTAGAAAGAGCAGTAGAAAGCTCAAACCAATAATTAGGGATAAATTATCGAAAGGAATGAAAATTAAAAACGTTTACCATCTGATTTAGTTCCTAGACCATGGTTTCTGACTAATTTCAGTAAAAAATATTTACTGAGGCCAGTCTTCAACAGTAGGTAGCTTTTAGATTTTAAATATACACAAAACTAGCATGTAAACTCGCTGCCTGTATATTCTAACGTTTCAAATCCACTACGCAGATGCATTTTATTTCCGGCGACAGAGAGGATTATTACCAGTGGCCTAGCACAAAATAAATTAGTCAATAAACTATATATTATTCACATAAAAAAATATATAGCCTACTGATTAATTTTTGTTTGTGCTAGGCCACTGGTAATAATAATTTCTATAATTCTTATTACCTTAATATTATTTATTATGTTTAAATATTTTTTGACAAATTTGTTCGAAATTTTACCGGCATCCTCTCCGTCGCCGGAAATAAACTGCATCTGCGCAGTGGATTTGAAAAGTTAGAATATGCAGGCAGCGAATTTACATGCGGATCTAGCTGTGTGTATATTTAAAATATAAATGCTACCTACTGATGAAATTTTTTATACTGAAATTAGTCAGAAACTATGGTCTAGAAACTAAAGTAGGTGGTAAACGTTTTTAATGTTCATTCCTTTCGAGAATTTATCCCTAATTAGTGGTTTGAGTTTACTACTGCTCTTTCTAGCACAATGCTTTCCTATCTGGAAGCCTCTTAATGTGTTTTAATATACACGATATTTTTATGGGAATTATATATATATATATATATATATATATATATATATAATATATATATATATATATGTAATATTTGGCATTACAACTCACCAGTGGGGTAATCGAAATTCTCTCCCCTTTTCTACTATATATGTTTTATCATCGCTACCGAATAATTTCACATTTATTTACAGATAAATTCCTCTATTTACATGATATCGAGGTCTCTTTCATTCTTTTGTTTTCTTGCCATTTCTATCAATATACATACATACATATATATATATATATATATATATATATATATATATATATATGTGTGTGTGTGTGTGTGTGTGTGTGTGTATGTGTGTGTGCATATAAATATATATATATATGTATGTATGTATGTACGTATAGATGCCTTTATGTGTATATATACATGTGTATATGTATCTTTATCTTTTGCTACTTGTTTCAGTCCTTAGTCTAATTGGGAGACAAAAATTGTCGTTCATTGCTTGAAAAATATTGTTCAGTGCATAAAGTGTCATCGTTGGGCCCAAGGCCTAATGAAGAACCCTCCGCAGGAGCTAGCTTAGTAGTCTCCTGATAGGGCGGCTTTTAAGCTAGTACAAACACACACACATAAATATATACATATATCAATACGGAGCAAATAATTCTTGAGAAAATAAGTTGCTGAGATATCATTGACTCTATTATTATCGAATATCCCTCTTCCACTACAATTAATCCCCATGTACCAAAATCGAGAACCCAGCACCGCCTCACCAAATATCCATGTCTTCTTTATAGAATTATTTCTGAATTATTTGTATAAATTTGAGCAATTCAACAATATGATTGATTATTATCATTAGTGTTTATCGCAGACAAATTTACATAAAATATTATGAATTTCCGTTTCAGAGTAATTCTTGAAATATTTCCAAATTTAAATGATTTTCCTTTCATTGTTAAAGTATTTGAGGATTTAAATGTGCTTTGGCTCGCTAGATACGATAAAATTTTCGAACACTCTTCAATAGTGACTATCTTGTTTTATGCCAACGACAACATTATTAAATAACTATTTTCATTTTTACGTCGGTAGGATGAATATCTTTTGATTGGTTTATTGACTTAATGAATTCAGCCAGAGGCTAAGGCCTAGCTGGGACAAAGCCTTTCATTGTGATTAGGTTTCTCTTCTGTATCATTTCTCATTTCGACTTCGAGCGACCTGCTCATATTTACGTCTCTCTGCCGCAATGTGGGTTCATTTGGTATCTCAGATAAAATGTGTCCAGATGTCTTTTGAAGACACCCACATCTACACCTTGCAAATCTCTGAGGTTGTTTGGTAGTATGTTGAATAATTGAACAAACCCTTATAGCCTAATCTGTTACAGTACTGGTGCTCCTTCTAGATTCAAAAGACGGGAGGCTTGGTAATATGCAGTGCCGCCCTGATCTGTGGTTGATATAGCTCTCAATTCCAAAGCTAAGATCTAGTCTTCGAAAAATCTTCCATTTTTATATTATTGCTTCTCTCTAGGGACGAGTAGCACATCTCCGCAAATTTTTCGGATGCCGCCGATATACGAGGTTCTCAGACTTATTGTTAAAGGCACAAAACTGAGTATTAATATAGTATTAGTCTGTCCTGTGTGTATGTTTTGTAGTGTTTAATGCATTATATATGCTTCTGTGGTTGCTGCTCTGGAATTTTGCTCACATTGTTTAGCGTGTAATGTTGGAGGAGCTGGTTAGGTTTCTGTATAACGGTCTTTGCAAACTTAGCTAATATTTCATGCCTTTTTCTATCAGTTTGTCATAACTTAGTGCCACTTTCAAACAGCTGGTCACCTTGAAGTTGTCCTCCTAACTCAGTATACATCAATCTCCATGCTCTCTCTCTCTCTCACTTTCTTTCTCACTCTCTCTCACCTCTCAGGTTCTGTAGTTGTACTTCCCACATATATACACACGTATATACACATATATTTATGTAGTTTTACCTACCGAACTAATTACATACATAAATATATACATACGTGCACATTAATTTACACATGGCTTGAATCAAACCTTGGTCGAAACATATCTAAGTTTATCTACGTTTATATATATATATATATATATATATATATATATATATATATATATATATAATATATATATATATATATATATATATATATAATATATATATAGCTATATTAAATCTCTGAGCGAGAAGTAAACAGCAGCAACATTAGAATCGTGAAGTAAGTTTGCCAACTAGATGTGATGGTCCCATAGAGGATGATGCTACTGTTCTTTTCCAAGCGCAAAATATTATATGCTTTTCCAGTGACAGAATGTCGCTGATCTCGGAAAAGGAGAAACAAGCAATATTAAATCTCATTGCTAGCTGGTGATTATCACAGGCTGATGAGAACTTAATACACAGAAAGCCGGGTTTGTGTGTATCACGTGAGGCTAGAGATGGGGACAATGATTTCCCTTCACAAATACTAATCAGACACAGTGTGTCGTGAACCAGCTACAGGAGATGTCTTACTGGGGCTATAAACAACAGTAGCATCTTCCTCTATGGGATCGCCACATTTAGTTGTCAAATATACTTCACTATATATATATATATATATATATATATATATATATATATATATATATGAATATGTGTGTGTGTGTGTGCGCGTGCGCG
>NC_043009.1:24416833-24421833 GCF_006345805.1 Octopus sinensis | reverse complement strand
TTGTAAAAACTGGTACTTATTCTATCGGCCTCTTTTGTCCATCCACTAAAATGCAACACACACACACACACACACATGCATATTCATGTGGTAGGTACGTAAACTAATCTGAAGAAACATATATATTGAAACATATGTATTTATTTGTGTAAATAGGTGACTCGATTATTTCTACTACTATTGTGATAGGTCACTTACCTATTACATTTTAGAGCTGTTGTTGTTTCCGCAACTATTTTGTCTACGATTGCATTCATAATCTCCATCTTTGATATGTGTTCTGCTTATGAATTTCGCTTCTTTCTTTGCAATAGTTTTTTTAGTATTTTTTTTTTTGTTTTGATCTCTTTCGTTTGAGTGTCCTTATTTATGTTTCTGATTTTATTTTGGATGTATCAATGTTTCGAGAGATATAAAATAATCTCTGTCTGTCTGTCTATCTGTCTGTCTGACTGTCTGTCTGTCTGTCTGTCTGTCTCTCTCACTCTCTCTCTGTATATATATATATATATATATATATATATATATATATTATATATATATATATATATACCTATCTATCTATCCATCTAACTAACTGCCTAGCCGCCTGCCTGTCGGTATGTCCTTTTGTCTACCTATCTATCTATCCTTCTCTCTCTGTCTATTTCCTCTCCGTCTCTTACTCGCTATCAATCTATCTATCTATCTATCTATCTATCTCTCTATCTATAAATTTGTCTATATATAGATATATAAAGATAAAGCTATGCATGTATATTTCTCGTAATATATATTTATGTATGCATATACAGGTATATCTACATATATACATATACATGTGTCTATATATATATATACATATATATACATATATATATATGTATACTTTTATACATATATATATATGTATATATATACGTATGCATACATATATTGTTTACGTATTTACGCGTGTGTGTGTACGTCTTGTACAAAATATAAACGAAATGTCTTCTACATCAATGATAACCTACCTTCGAGTGGTTAAAACATTATGAGACACTATATAGATTCATTCAAACCGCTTCTACTCAAGTCCCATCGAGCTGATATGTCCAATATCCATATGCCTGATGCAGCTTTCATATTGTTTGATTGATTTTCGTGTTATTGCAGTAGTTGATATTATTTTCGAACTGAAATCAATGAAAGAGTTATTGAGATACTAGAGTGCTTTGAAATAATTGTCGCTATTGTTGATTTTGTTGTTGCTATCGTCATCGTGACTATTGTTTTATGATGTTGGCGTGGTTTCGTCTAGAATTTTATTTGTGATGCACTTAAAGTTTTTGGCAAAATATTTTAGCTGTCTCTGAATATGCTTCTTCATGAGCGAGCATACATGCACATACATATATATTTATTGGTAAGGCATGAAAAGTCCGAAATCATGTGACCTGTTCGTCCAGTCTGTGATGGCGGCTGATTATCTCCCGCCAGCGATATAAACACTAGTGGTTATGTACATCACATATCTGTACGAAAGGTTTTGTCATTGTAGATATCGCACTGTTCCGTGTTCCAACGCAACATCCACTTATACATGTGGATAAATATCACATTTATATATATATATATATATATGATAATATGATATGAGAGAATATTATTCCAAACTTACAGGAGAAAATTCAATTTAGAAATACTAAATCAAATTTCACAAATATAATATATTTATAAATAAATTAGAAAAAAGTACTTTTTATCAATTCAATTATGAAAAACTAAATTATACCATTTAGAAAAATTACATATTATAGAAAGATTAAATATAAGATAAAACATATAACGATGATTAAATAATGTGCAAAATAATAAATAAAACGTATATATTTGGTGTATATATATATATATATATATATATATATATAAAATTATTTATTGTTCTTTAATTGATAAGATCAACAAAAACGAAGTTCTCCATCAAGTCAAAGATAAATGTCATTTAATATATATACACTTTGTAAATTCGAGGTACTGTTAGTTTCATGCTGTGGAAACACTAGAAATGGCAAGCTTATTTATAGAGCCTTGTGTTTCCCAGCAATCTTTCAGACTCAAATATACAACATGGAATGTCTTCTATGACAGAACGAGAACGGATCCTGGCTTTTGAAAAAAAGAAAAAAAATCCAACAAGAAAGGGCGCTGGTCTATGAGAAAACACGAGATAAGACGTGAGTAAGATAAATCTAATAAGTGTAATGAGAAAGTTCAAAATGCGGAATGGGAAAAGAGGAAAAGAAGAACAGAAAGAAAAATATATCAAGTTTTGCGTCGTTTTGTTCCGTGAAATCAGAATCCAGCATCCAAAGTAAGTCTCCTTTGAATGAACAAAAGAAGCAACTACTATTTTTCCTTTTGCTTTCGATTTTTTATTGTATTCAACGAACAGCAGCCTTTTCTCAAGAAAAGACCGGCCAAGGGTTGTATATTTCAATATGAAAGATTGCTATGAAACACTGGGCATGATATATAATCTTTGCTAGTTGCATGTGTTTTCACAGTATGAAATTACTATTAGCTCGGACTTATATACTGTGTATATGAAATCGTAGTACACACACATATACATACAAACAGACAAGACTTAAAATAATGATCATTACATACAATCCCTTTATTATTGCAGGTTTGGCTTACAGCTGTTTCTATTCATCATTATAGATAGGTTTACGCAATTAGTCTCTTGAACAATTGAGCTAAATTAAAAGACCTAAGAAAATTTATGATACCTTCGTCAGAGCCATTGCTGGAACCAACAAACAGAGCACTTGTTCTATATATAAATATGTATATATGTATACATGTATAGAGATGTGTAATATATATCTAACTAGGAATATGTACTTGAAATATATGGAAGATTCAAAGTACTGCGTTACCAACACATGAAACTGAATGAAATGCAGACAGAATACTCTGGCTCAGAATGGATTGTAATCGCTGAATCGAAATCAGTGCTGACCTGGGCATTGATATGCGTAATAGTGTATGCTTCCATTTGCGCTTAAGTAAGGTGGCAATAGCAAGCACGCGGATAGCCAAATGGATCCTTAGAATAGTAAGAAAGAGAAAAGTACAAAACTACAAACCATGAACGTCGTCTGGAGGATATTTTTCATCAACCAGTTAGACTACTGCTGCCGAATATGGCCACCACGCAGTGTAAAATTAACGGTGAAGCTCGAAGCAATCCAGCGAAGCTACACACAGATCAATGTGACATGTCAGCTACTGGAAAAGGCTGAATAGTTAAGACGCTCCTTCCTAGAACGAAGGCGACAAAAATATGCAGTGATATGCATCTGGAAAATCCTGGTAGAACCAGCCATTGGCACTGAAATACTGAAGCAGCAGTCTAGGGTACCAGTGCGTGGTGGCAAACATCTCAACATTACCATCAGAATGCAGGATCAGATGCTGCAACAGCTTGGGTTAGAAGGTCACGCAGCTCAACAGTATCCTAAAAAAATAAAAAAAACTTGAGTCTTACACATGGTAGATGTTCGTGTCTTCAAAACAAAACTCGATTCCTGTCAAGAGTTCTCAATGAACCTATCGTGCTGCAGGAAATGCAGTTGAGGGCAGCAACCTCAAACACATTGAAGAGGAGGCTGCATATAGGGAAAGTATAACTAAGCTTGCGGCGGCGCCCCATCATTGCCGCAGCTCACGAGTTGAGAGAATTAACAGAATGATGTGTGTGTGTGCGTGTGTATGTGTACATACTCACATGCACACACACACGAAGAGAGTTGCAGAGGGAACGAGTACGAGAAAGGTAGGGTTGAGACAGGAGTGATCATCTAGTTGTAGGTAATTCTAATAATGATTTTTACAAATTCAGTGAAATTCCATTTTATCAATTCATTAAATTCTTATCATATAAATATTTGATAAACCTTCCAGTGGCAAAATACTTAATGCAAATCCCATCATCAAACGCGCGAATTTTTGCTCATACGTATCTTCTTGATTTATTAAATAACATCACGATTTAACAAATGACCGTTCTGATAGTTCGTATATTGGTGCAGTTCTGCATTTATGCATAAGCACGGTGGTGTGGATAGAAGCATGTATGACTGCGTGGTAAATAATATTACCTTGCAACTATGTGGATTCGAGTTCAATACCACTGAACAAATGCGTGCAGTATAGTTCCATCATGTAACGTTCATCTTAGACAGTGTCGCCTAGCGTGAGTCGTGCCTCCTTGTGGCCGTTTATCTTTTGCAATACCTTCAATTATATATATTTGCAAAAAAAAAAGTTCATTTTTGACAATATATATTGTAAAAAGATTGTAGCCTAGTTTTGTTGCATTTTCTCTCAGCATAATAATAGCGCTGTGCTCATACAAAATGCATTTATATTAATGGCAGCATTAATAGAAAGTGATTTCATAATGTATTATGAAGTATGTTTTACGCCATTTTGTTGTGACGTTTACATATTTTAATGACCATAACCTAAAATAACCGAGGAATTTCTCGTCAAATTATTAAATATATTGATTTATTAGGTAAGCAGAGCAAAGTTTCTTAGGATTATAAGTTATATGGATGAAATCTTTCGACGTTTGTTTATCCCTCAAGGCCTCGGAATCTTTAATAGAGTTCAAGTAAGTGCAACTGGGAATCACATTTTCTTCGTGGACAAGGTTCACTGGGTGTTTATATTTCATGACCGGTTTCATTCTCATTGATAGATGTGTTTCTTTATAGCTTGGTAGAAAAAATGTATTACAATTTTGATGGGACGAAGATAAAAGTATGTGCATTAAGTAATAACAATGAGAAAAGTGTGCTATTCACATTAAGATAGAGAGTAAAATGCTGAAAATTTATAAACGCACACAAACACACACACACACACACACGCACGCACGCACACACACACATACACGTATATGTATATAGATATATGCATATATATATGTATATATGCATACATGATATTATACATACATATAT
>NC_043009.1:24344333-24414333 GCF_006345805.1 Octopus sinensis | reverse complement strand
GCAAAAGAGGAGCTTATCGTTGTACAACTAGAGCACTATGCCTATCGCTAAACACAAAAGACAAACTTGCAATGCATAGTCATGACATACATACATACAAGCATAAATATTTATATAAATACACATGTATATGTATAGATAGATATACATATATATGAATACATATATAAGTACGCACACATATATTGATGCATGTGTGTCTGTGTTCCTGTGTATATATATATATATATATATATATATATATATATATATATATATATATGTGTGGGGGGGGGTATTACTGAATAGCTAAGACATTCACTGTGCAGCCACGCACCTTCCGGTTCCGTCCAACGGCAAACCACCTCAAGCAAGTGGCTTCTAACTTTGCCCCAACAGTGAATTTGGTAAATGGAAACTGTGTGAACGCCAATTGTATATATATATTATATATATATATATATATATATATATATATATACATATATGGATATATATACATATATATATATGTGAGTGTGTGTGTGTGTGTATACATAAGTGTTGTGTGTGTATGTACATGTGTGCGTGTCTGTGTGGGTTTTCGTATATGTGAGAATTACGACTGTCCTCACCACCAGTTGACAAATGATTTGGGTTTTTATACATCCCTGTAAGTTGGTGGTTCTTGCTAATTAGTTCTGGTGGCGATTTCTTCGACTAAACTCTTCAAGACGGTTCTCGAACATGTCATCTTTCCGAGGACTGAAATGTGTAAAAGAAATAGATGAAAATACATGTATTTGAACTTTTATTCTCTTTGCGATTCACGTATCAAAAGGAACTGACTGTCGAATATGCCAAGATTCAATTGCCCAAAAGCCGTTGACTTTACATTTAGACAAATTGATATTGATAAACTTAAATTCTTTCTGGAGCTTCAAAATTATCCCTTGAAATTAAAAGTAAAAATAGTTGTTGAAATGCCAAAACTGAGGCTTAGAAGAACATTTGAGGAGAATATTATTCCGCTTCTTAAAACACATGTTCTAATGACGACAATTATATTCGTCAGTGTAACAGCAATTTTACCAATCCTGGCTGCGAAGCTCCCAAAAGATTTAATCGAGAAATATTGTAGAATGAACTGCAAATGACAGCAAAAAAAGAACCCCCATTACGACAAAAGAACGCCACAAGAACATAATTCACGTCAGATAATAACTCAATAGTCCACAAAGCTTATGGAGGCAACTGTTTTAGAATATGTAGTAACGGTGTCGATTCAGTGGAATATGGATCCAATATAAAATTTAAAAGCTAATATTATTTGCAAACAGATACCAAAAATCTGCTTTATTTCTTGACTTGCCTTACCTGCAACGAAATTTACATCGGACAGACTGGAAACTTCTTTTTCGAACGAGTAAGAATACATAAACAACGAATTATACAAAAGGATTTCCGGAGGGTTACATTGAAGGAACGCCTAGAAGAAAGCCCTCTTCTATATTAAAGGTTTACCCATTCCTCAATGGAAATATATGAACTGATTGATTTGAAAGAAAGTTTTACATTAAGGGACTTTGAAAATATTAAAGAATGTTGTAGCTATTGTTGTTATTAGAATAAGATTCTGACCAAAAAGAGATTGACATTACTTTTACACTTCATAAATGTATAGAGCACATTAAAAGACCATCAAATGTCTATGTTCATATTTTCGAACTGTACACTCACAATATGAGAATCAACCATTTCACAAACTCTGGATTCAAATGAATAGATTTAATAATATTTGGAATCCTGACAACCTTCTGCAAACGGATAACATTTCCTTAAGCTCACGAAAACACACATACATCCATCTATCTATCTATCTATCTATCTATCTATCTATCTATCTATCTATCTATCTATCTATCTATCTATCTATCTATCTCTATCTATCTATATATCTATCTATCTGTCTGTCTGTCTGTCTGTCTCTCTGTCTGTCTATCTATCTATTATACATACATAAATACATCTATCCATCCATGTATACATACAAGTGTGTGTCTGTGTCTCTCTCTGTGTAGATGTATGCGAATACATATAAATTATATGTGTATATGAATATGTGTCTGTATATACATGTGTGTAATTCAGTGGATATGTGTGTTTCCTTTTGTGCTTCTATTTATTAACTTAGCGTTTTGGAATAAATGATATTAAAATTAGTTTAATACTTCAACATAGTTAATAGGTTCAATATGACCAACTCAATGCAAGAAAATCCTTCCCGAGAATGGATGCAGTCCAATGACTCTAACTTGTAAAAATACAAAGGGAATTACAAACACAAAATATAAAAATACAAAAACACAAACAGAAAGTATACACTCCCACACGTACATGGAAGCACACACAATCACCTATAAACACATACACTTACATACATACGGGGGGCAGTAAAAAGACACACATATATACGCGCAAAGTATAAGCATCTATCTATCGACTGTTCTGCGTTTCATTATACATGTCAATGTATATATGTAGGTCTACAAATATACGAGGTATGTTGATATATATATACGTGCAGGTATATATGTATGAACGTATGTATATGCATGTATGTATGTGTGAGTGTGTATGTCTGTGTATATTCATACACTCATTCATACATACATACACACACACACACACACACACACAAACACACACATATATATATATAGCAAGAATGACAGTGAGAGTGACGGAGGTTGTAGAGAGATATGCTAAACACACGGACACATCATGTTTATGCATACGCATTTACATTCAGTAACAAACAAAAATGATATATTCATTAGAATCGATTTTATATTTTTCAGGTTTATTTAACTGCCAGAATATCCTGTCACGAAATTTGACTGACAATGAAAGTAGCATATCAGTAATCAATTCTCATTTGCCATCATTCTTTACACAAACATAAAGTTTGATTTACATTGAATAATTATTCTATTTACCTATTGTGAATTTGTCAATATTTCTGAGCACACACTATACACATACACATATGTACAAATCTATGGAATTGATGCCAGCAAACGTACATACATCAATACATACATATAGACATTTATATATACATATATATATATCAGTATATGTATATATATATACATATATATATATATATATGAGTATATATACATATATATATATATACATAAATACATTATATATATAATATATATATATATATATACACGTATATACACACACAATTTTGTCCGCCTCATCATATTTTGCTAACACATTTGTCATTTCTATGTGAATTCTAGAATCTATAATTACAATTATACTACTACTACCACTACTACTACTGCTGCTGCTGCTACTACTACAACTACTACTACTACTACTACTACTACTACTACTACTACTTCTACTACTACGACTAGCACCACTATGTCTACTGCTACTGGTAGTATTAATAATCCTGCTGTTTATATTAATAATGAAAGTTTTAATTTTTGCGCGTTGATATTATAAAGTTAGGCGGATAAGAATCCTAGTAATTATAATTATATTATCAATCATTATAATCATCGTACTACCATCATCATCATCATTATTATTATTATTATTATTATTATTATTATTATTATTATTATTATTATTATTATTATTATTATTATTATTATTATTATTATTATTATTATTATTATTATTATTATTGTTGTTGTTGTTTCAATCATGATTATGGTTATCATTAATATTATCATCGTAAGCTTCATTAATATCCAACCTATTCATACATACCCAACACAAACCCAGAGCCATACATGTAACTAAATACTTGAATCTTTTCCTCAAATTTGTAGATTCGTCTCACACTTATCATTGCATATTTTCATGATGCACCCATATAATACACACATTAGATATTTTAATGATTCTTCATGGAACTAATACAATCGGCTTATGATTTCTCAACACACACACACGCACACACACACATATATATACGTGTGCGCATGCGTGTTTATTTAATATATCGAATAGCTTTTTTTTAAAATCTATTCATTTCTTTCATTAAAAATCAATGAATATTTCATGGATTTAATACATCTGTTTACACATGACAAAGAATGGAATGCCAATGTATTTTTCTCAAGTAATACGGGTATCTCGCATACTTATATATATATACGTGAACATATATATATATATAAATACATATGTATATATACATATATATATATGTGTATCTGCGTGTGTATACGAATATATATGTATACATATTTATATATAGATGTAAGTATATGTATATATATGTATATGTACATATCTATATATATGTACATAAATTACGAGCATATATATATATGTGTGTGTTTATGCGTTAGTGCGTGTGTATATACATATATTTTGGAAATAAGGATGTATATTTTTATTGATTTTATATGCACTATGAATGCAACATATATTTCTATATCTATAATGTTTTCAGATATACATACTTACATATATATATATATATATATATATATATCTATATATATATATATATATATATAATATATATATATATATATATATATACATATATACATATACATATATGCACATACACACACAAGCATGCACACACATATATATACATATAAAGGTTTAATATATATATATATATATATATGTATATATCATCCGGCAAACAGTTTCGTGACTCGAGATATTAATATTCGGAAATGTTTAGAGAAATTCATTATGCATGTTTCTGTATATATAAATATATAATTAATAAACTTATAAATACATATTCAATAAATTTACTAAAACGAGGCATATTGACATAGATATAAGAAAATAGGCATATATATGTATCTATCTATCCACCTGTCTCTCTTACTCTATCAATATATCTATCTATGTATGTACGTATCTATCTATCTACCTATTTATCCATCTATCTCTCTCCCTCTATCTGTCAGTTTGTCTATCTATCTATCTATCTATCTATCTCTATCTATCTATCTATCTATCTATCTATCTATCTATCTATATATCTATCTACCTGTCTGTCTAGCTATCTTTCTATCTATCTGTCTGTCTATCTATCTTTCTGTCTCTGTCTGTATACTAATATGTGTGTGTGTGTGCGCGCGTGTAGAATATACAATTATAGACCAAAAATTAAATTTTGGACGCAATATATACCTAAGGAATCAACAGAGAGCAAGTGAGTTTTCTCGTTTTGACGGCAGAAATGGTTTACTATCATGCGGCTTTGTATTTCGAACCCTGTATTTCCTATGTATTGGCTGCATGCTCAATTATTAAACGGTTTTTGGTGACAATAAACTTAAATTTTAATGCCACTTAATAGCTTTTCGAATACCAGAACATTTTACAAACAAACTTTCGAAGCGTCGTATGTGTTAATATTTTGCAGAAAAAAAATTTCGAAAGCTTATCGCTGCGAAAACAGCAGAGAAAAACTGAGGACTTACCCATATAAGACAGACGAATAATATAAAATTGCGGACATTGAAAAGCTGTAGAATTGATGAGGATCAGATTCGTGCTGAAACCGTATCAAGTTCCTAAAAACCGAGTTGGATTATATCATGGGAGATATAATCCAAATATAGGGGAACTGCTTCAATGCGAAACACTGATCGCAAACGAAAATCAGGATAAAATGTAACGTGGACAATCATCTCTTTTTGACATCCACGCCACCATGGAATATAAGAAATTTATATAGGATTCAAATGAATACATTTGAGATGCTTGTTATTTTTATGATAACGATAGTATAAAATTAAGTGCAACCTATAAAGCTATCTTATACGAGTCTCATTTATTTAACTTATTTATTAGTTTGTCGAAAGTTATAGAGAAATTATCTTTACTGAAAACTGTATGTAATTCTTTTCTAGTATATGCTAGTGTTTGAGGCCGTAAATAATGTTTGTCCGTTTTTATACACTTCAAAATTACTTAATGCGATATTGCAAAATCCGAATTTCTCCACAATACGAACTCCTGAATGCTGGCATGATACATTACAATTATAAAACTCCCCAAAATACTGGGAAGCTGTATTTCGTTTATTTTTGTGTACGGTAATCAGAAATGGCTAGTTTTTCGTGAGATCTTCATTTTACCTTTACATATGAACACTATTTGTGCATTACTTTAAAAATGAAATGCTGACATTTTAATGTTTTCATTTTCTTTTAAAGTATAATCGTGCTCTATATTTTGTTCTTACACCAACATAAACGTAATTTCGTAAAGTAGAATATGGCGTACCCGTACAGCAAACTTTTATTCAAACTATGACATTGTATGTATGTGGCGCTTGATACACTTTTCTGCCTTTTTGCATAAAAGAATTCAAAATTAATATAAACATGCATTCAGTGTTTATACAGAGCTAGATTATGAAATGCAAATGGATTTTGCGCTTCGACTTGGTTCCCATCCAAGCTATTTCATTTTATAGATGCAAATATATAAGCAATCCGAAATCTCAAGAAATCTGAAAATTACAGCACTTACGGAACCCAGCAAGGTTACACACACACACACACACACACACACACACACACACACACACACACACATACAGATTTATATATGAATATATAGGTAGATATAGAATTATATATTGCATTCATATACGTGTATATAAAATAAATAAAAATGCACATCTTTCTTTGCAAAATGAACGCACATGCATACGCAAAAACACACACACGCACACACACACACACACAGTTCCGTGTGTATATATATATATATATATATATATATATATATATATATATATAAGTATATATACACACACACAGAACTTTACATACATACATACAAAACCACATACGTATCCAAATACTGAGAAAGTGTAAATTCTACATAAGTTACTTCATCTACTATTTGACTCTATTTGCGTCGTTAAAATTGTATTACATTTGTAATAGTCCTTTAAAAAATTTCTTTTAACGATCATTACCGGGGAATGCAATTTGCATGTACAATTTCTAAAAATGTTCCAACATCTGTTTAAGTGTAAGTACCTAATGTATTTTAGTTTGACTCCGAAAATCATTTTTTATATACCGAGTTTTTCCTGCTGCATTTAACGCCATATGATATAATGTATGTCATTGTTATTTTGATATAACACCAAGCCCTATCTCCACACATATTGACCCGTCATTAAAATAAACCAATATACGTGGAATTGATGGTTCACTCCGAAAGTCCATAACGCACTTTTTCAGGGATTTTATACAAAAGTTCCATGAAGTAGAGGTTCCTACAATACAGACCCGTTGAAATTGTTCAAATACGTTGTTTTTTTTTTATATTTGCATGTTTGTCCTCATCGGAGGTGGCTAAAATCGGTAATATTTTAAACGTAAATTTCGTCTATCATTATATTTTGAGTTCAAATTTCACCGAGGTCAACTTTACCTTTCATCCTTTAGGGGTCAATAAATTAAGTACCAGTTGCGTACTGGGGTCGAATTAATCGAAAACTTTCGGGCCTTGTGCCTAGAGTAGAAAAGAATATTTCATATACAATTATACATGTATAATTGGTCAACTTTATAAAATCCTGCCTGAAATAAATTAAACTATTGCTAATCTAATTGGTATTTTATTTGCCCCTCAACCACTAATTTGACATGGACAAAGGCTTTTCAGCTCTTTTCCTTTCTCTTTTATTCCTTTCAATGATTGAGCTGCGGCCATGCTGGGGCAGTGCAAGTCCAACAGATCAATTCCAATATTTATTTTCGAATTTTGTGCTTATTATATCGGTATATTCATCCGAAACACTATGTTACAGGGACGTAAACATGCCAACACCGTCTGTCCTGAGGTGCATGTGAGAACACAGACAGAAAGATACACACACACTCATACATACACGCGCAAACATACACACACATATACACATACACATACTCACAGACACACTCACAGACACACACGTATGTATGCAATGACATGTATACATGTATCATGGGCTTCCATACAGCTTCCGAAAACTAAATTCTCTCACAAGAGATTGGTCGGACCAAAGAAGACACTAGCCTAAGTTGCCGTGAAGTGAGATTGTACTTTTATTTTTTTAATAAACTTGCGTGACTCCACAATTCGAATGGTGCTGATGATACTAATTTGAAGAACATTAGATGGAATATTAGCCACTCAATACCGTATTAGGGGCCTCACATCAATGAGCTTCTCAATAAAACAACGAAGCTCGCTCCTGTGAACCTTTGTCCCATTTCTCACTTATTTCATATTTAGGACAACTTTATCCAATGTAGTAAAGATTGTTTGCCCACATTACATGGCAGTCCTGGTTTAGGATGAATGTTGCTGTAATTTAGCCCCAGCTGAGTTGGGGTGCTAGATTTCCTTGTTCGAAAATATGACACAGATCGTGTCGTATAGCCAGCTACAGACGATGTCTCCTCGGACTAAATTACAGAAACATTCGTCCTAAACCAGGGCTGCCATGTTATGTTGGCAAACAATCTTTAAAGTACTTTTGCTGAATATCTCATATTGTGAGATTTTAGAAAATAGTAATTTTCTAACTTTATCCAATGTTTTCTCTCTTTTGTGAGACGATAAGATGTGTTTTTTTCGATGTTTCATCGAATATCTCTCTTAATGAACTCTCTTCATTTTCTTTGTTTCGCAGATAAATACGCATTTACTTAATTTACATCTTTGGCAGAACATTTTATGAGTGTTGTCAGAGCTTCTCATCAGAATAAACTATTGCTTCTTTTCTTTCCTTATTTCTTTCATGCAAAAAATATTTCTTAATTACTGTGTAATTAATAGTCGTATGCTGTCTTCTTGGGAGTGATTTCCAATAAATTAATTTACATATTTGGCTGTTATTTCTGTAAATTATGTGACCACACAGAGTGTTCATCTGAGAGATTGCAAGAAGATTCCTTGCTCAGGTCAATTGAAAACTCCGCATACCGGACAACAGTACGTTTCAGCGCTTATAAGGAATGAAAGTACATATCCCCTTGACGATTTACAGCGACCCACACCAATTCATTGATATGAAGCCCCTAATACAGAATCGACCGATTAGTATTCCATCTGATTTTTTTTTTAAATTGGAAGCATCAGCACCATTTGGATTGCGGAGCCACGCAAGTTTATCTTCCCGGATATATATAATCCTACTAAAAGAAATAAACATATGAATGAATAAGAAACACCAGATTAACAGTCGAGAGGACGAAAATGCATATTTTATCGTGAATGGTGCGTTGTGAATCCGTTCGAAACAAAACGTCATCTGCATTTTGCTTTTATCGATACTCCCAGATCTCAAAACTAAAGTGCAAGCGAGCAAAAATAGGTGAACTGGATATCGAACAGTAAAACGTCGTTGGTTTAGTAATGTTTTGAGACTCATACGCATCTGCACACGCATGCACATACACGCACAAACGTACACATACACATATGCACACACACACATACAGACAAATATATATATACAAACATACATATACATATATACACACATATATATATATATACACACACAAACACATAAACACATACGTACATGCATACACACTCACAGACATTTGTATACATACATGCATATGTGTGCGTATGTTTGTATAATTAATGAAACATACACACAAATGTGGGTGGGCCGTGTGTATGTGTGTGTGCTTGTGTGTGTGTGTGTGTGTGTGTGTGATTTTATGTGTAACTGGATATATTGTACGTATGCGTGAAAGAGAGCATAAGCTTTCAATGGAAAAGAAAATAGAAATAAGAGAGGAACTTGTAATATTTTTGGTATTTCCATATTGAATTGAATTCTTTGTCATTGTATTTTTACAAGTCCTACAAAAATTACATCGCAGCACAAGTTGCTATGACAATAAAATTCAAACCGACATTAATAGCATACAAAATAGAATAAGACACATACAAATATACAAAAATAATGCACATAATTATCAAAATTCCACGTATAATGATATGAAAAATAAACAGTGAGCCATAGAATGTAGGATAATACTAAAATAAGTACAATTACAATAACAAAATTGTATTGAAGCAATCACATATTCCTTTATTTTGCCTTTGTGTGTTGCAGCCCAAACGGTGCGGCCATGCTATAGCAGCAGAGCAGTTTACTAGTAGTAATTATTGTAGGTTACTAATCGTAATCAATAATCAATACACATTTAGGGCGCATGAATTTTAGAGAATGAACGGTATACAGTGTGTATATGTGTTTGTGAGTGTGTATTTGTGTACGTATGTATATGTATGTATGCATATATATATGCACAGGCACACACCCACACATACACGAATACATATAAGGTTGAGGTGTAAATGGTCCAGTGGTTACGGCAGCGGACTCGCGGTTGTAGCATCGTGGACTCGAATCCCAGACCGGGCGTTGTGAGTGTTTATTGAACGAAAAACACCTAAAGCTCCACGAGGCTCCGGCAGTGGGAGGTGACGAGCCCTGCTGTACTCTTTCACCACAATTTTCTCTTATTCATTCTTCCTGTTTCTGTTGTACCTGTATTTCAAAGGGGCCAGCCGTGTCACACTCTGTGTCACGCTGAATCTCCCCGAGAACAACGTTTAGGATACAAATGTCTGTGGAGAGCTCAGCCACTTGCACGTTAATTTCACGAGCAGGCTGTTTCGTTGATCGGATCAATAGGAACCCTCGTTGTCGTAACCAACGGAGTTCACGATATATATATATATAAAATGGAAAGTAACTCATGATAGAGTAATCCATGCATCGTCACGAGAGTCCAAGAATTTCTTGTGCGTAAGTTTGTTATGAATGGGTAAATTGGTGCTCAATACTGGATCATATTTTCAGTGCAATCAGTTATAAAACCATTAGCCAACAGAAACCGACTGACTGTCCTTTAGTTTCACATTTTCCAGGAAAGAAGTCCTAAAGAGAACAAGAGGTCTTTACTCCCGATGGTTCACATACTAGTTAATCCTTAGTTGTGACCCTAACAGATCTTCCTAATCCACGATTCACGATTCAGATTCTACGTAAGAACAATAGTCGCTATAAAGTGGTTCTATGCCACTAAAAAACCCGGAAACACCCGTACCAGGGCTCCACAAACGGATGCAGATTTCTTGGACCTCATTGGGTCATGACTGACCTAGAAAGTTACCCTTCCAGGCACAAGTCCAGGTAAGGTTGTTTTATAGAAGACCAACAGTCACCCATGTGATTTTATTATTACCCACAAGGGGCGAAAAACAGTCACCCATGTATACCGGTCTCCTCTCTCCACGCCACCAGTGTTCTCCAATGGAAAGCAAAGACCGATACAGCTTGGCACCTGTGACGTCGCAACTCATTCCTGCAGCTGAGTGAACTGGAGCAACGTGAAATAAAGTGTCTTGCTCAACAAGACAACACGCAGCCGGTCCGGGATTCAAACTCACAGCCTCACGATCGTAAGTAAGCTCGGCGCTCTAACCACTGAGCCATGCGCCTTCACACGATGCACATTAAAGTCATATAAATATATACATACTTATTTACATTTTAGTGGTTAGTTTGCATTTCATTTTAATGCAGTATGGAATAAATAAATAACCTTCGTCACCACAGCTTTGAAGATATCGGCTACAGAGCAATATGATCAACTCCTACAAACGGCAACATACTCTCACACTCGGATGAAATCTATGTTGTAGAGCAAAAACGTCTGATAGGATATCTTCTGACCTGAGCAGCACACCAAATGTTATGGTGCTGCGATGGTCTAAAGATACGCTCTGCCATTTTGGCAATCTCTTGCACCTTTATGCCACCTCAATCGACGATTTTATCTCTCCTCTAAAAACATTGCTTTTCATCTTTTAATTGTTTCAGTATTAAACTTTGGCGAATCTGGAGCACCATTTCCAATTGTTTTCGTGAGTGATTCGAATCCAGAATTAGAGACGTGAACAAACCAACAGTGTTTGTCAAATGTTTGTGAGGGACAAACACAAATACAGAGACACCAACAGATTGATACGTAAACACAGAGATTCACGAAGACACATACACACACATATATGTGTACATACGACAGGTTTCCATCGAGTTTTATTTACCAAACACATCCACAAGGCATTGGCCAGGTGCCCAAGGTGCCGTAATGGGGATTGTACCTGAAAGCAAGAGATTAGAAATTAAACTTTCTACAGCACAGCCACACGTAACAGAGAAGCTCATACGTTTGTGACTATCTCTGTGTGTACCTGATAAGAAAACCACCCTTCTTCACTGTAAGACATTCATGCTCAGTACTAACTTACGCTAGGACAACATCGGATGTGTAGAGCAGGCTATCCTATCGTTATATGTTTCGTGAACAATTGATGGACTCAGTGGTTGAGACCTCAATATCGAACATCAACGTTTCATGCAATATGTCTACAATTGTTACCATCCATTTTTATCACGAAAGCATTATCTAAACAAATTTTTTTATTGTATATGGATACCTCGCTCCATGTCCAAAGTTCAAGTTTTGTTCGATAATAATCTTCAAATGCAATGCTGGTTCCAAAACAATAAGATATTCATATGCCGTGTAAATATTTGTATCTTTGTGCATATAATATATATATATATATATATATATATATATATATATATATATATATATATATATATTATATATATATATGTATAATATATATATATATATATATATACATACATATACATATATATGCATATATACATATATATAAATATATATATTTATACATATATAGATATATATATGTATACATGTTACATACATACAGGGTGTTCAAAAAGTCTCACGCGAGTGAATTTTCAAGAGTTTTTCAGTAAAGGGACTATAGCCACCAAGATAACCCGATTTAACCCCGCAAGACTTTTTTTCTGGGGAGCAAGTAAAGGATCAGTGTACAAGAATTGCCCAAAAACCATTAGTTAAAAAACCATTAGTAAAATATGCAATTGTAACCTTCACACGGTCCATACCACCTCAGACTCTCTAAGATGTATTTCAAAACATGTGTAGAAAAGCCAACTTATGTTCTGAAAATGAAGGACGACATTTTAAAAAAGTTTTTAAAAAGTCTTGTAAAGTTTAATATATGCTTTTGTAGTCTTATACCATCTTATAAATATTCATTTGGAATAAAATGCTTACTGCAGAGAGACTTTTTGAACACCTAGTGTATGCGTGTGTCTATATATATATATATATATATATATATACATCTACATATATGCATATATATAAATACACACATATATATACATATACAGGAGTGGATGTGTGACAAGAATCTTGCTTCCAACCACATGGTTTCGGGTTCAGTCCCACTGCGTTGAACCTTGGGCAAGTGTCTTCTGCTATAGCCTCAAGCCGATCAAAGCCTGGTGAGAGTACTTGGTAGACGGAAACTGAAAGAAGCCCGTCGTATATATATATATATATATATATATATACATACATATATGTGTGTGTGTGCGTCTGGTTTGTTTCCCCAACGTCTCTTGACAACCGATGTCGGTGTGTTTACGTCCCTGTAACTTAACGGTTTGGCAAATGACTACGATAGAATAAGTGATATTCTCACAAAGAATAAGTTCTGGGGTCAATTTGCTCAACTAAGGGCAGTGCTCCAGTATGGCCGCATCCAAGTGACTGAAACAAGTAAAAGAATAAAAGAATATATACACGACGTTTTAATTATCACCATGTAGGTGGTGAAACAAATGGTAGTATTCAGCTGATACTGGAAATGAGGACTGAATGCTTTATATAGAATTTTTCATTAGCTCCCCCGACGCTACTCAGTACACTGGGCCGCAATCTTCTATCGTGTTTTGTCGTTTGTTCATCTTGTACATCCATTCAACGTAATAATGAATATTACCCTCATCCGCTTGACGTGAGTTGGTACCCTTACCATGACTGTTTTCAAGTGCTGTTGAGGCTAGATTGGGTAGGATGTCTGTCATTGGGGCAGAATCGTCTATCTGTTACAAACTCGCGCAGTTTTCATGACCTCGTTCTTAGTGATCTCGCTCAAAATCGAATGTCATCTTTTGGTATTTGTTGAACTGTCTATTAACAGAGATTTTACACGATTGTTCTAGCAATAACATTACTCTCACATATTGACTGATGCAGAAATAAAAGGCATTTTTACTCACGATGCCGTAGAGTGGTGTCGAATTCAGAACCGTGTGAATGAGAAGAGGAATTCACATCTAAGCCTGCGCCCCTAAATATAACCCCCCCCCCAATAACCAAATAATAATAATAATAATAATAATAATAATAATCAATAAATATGAAGCAGACATGAAACAAAACATTTAAGATAGTCTGAAGCGTACAAAGTGCAAATAGTTTGGCCTTTTGACAGGCCAATTATAAGGTCGCACATTCACATATAAAACATATAGATTATTTCATTAATAATGAAAGAACAAGAGGTATTACGAATAAGATCCCTTAAGAAATATACATGGGAATAAAGGTGATATATATATATATATGTGTGTGTGTGTGTGTGTGTGTGTGTGTGTGTGTATACATGTATATATGAACACACGCACACAAGCGAGCGCACACATACACACACACACACATATATAGGAAGCAATTACATAGTAACATAATTAAAAAGATACAAAAGAAAGGTAGAAAGACAGAAGCACCTCTAATATAAAGAAATTGCTGGGAGGATTAATTCAGAAATTGAATGGGTAATTGATAATGGTATTTGTAAAGTTAAAAGTAACAAGAGTTTAGTACCTTTCAATCATGGCCGTTGTTTGAGGGTGTGAAATTCATCGACAAAGGCGATATGTTGAAATGGAATAAAGATAGCGACTGAGATTTACTGTTTTCACTATGGAAGACCGCTTTAAGCGGACAATGTTCACGCACTGAACATTATTTGATCGGGCACAGGACATATTACATAAAAGTGTGTGCGTGTGCGTATGTGTGGTATGTATCTATATGAATGTGTATTAAGACAAGTATACGTCCGTGCCTATATATATATATATATATATATATATATAAATGTGTACGCATATATATATATATATATATATATATATATATATATATATATATATATGAATGTGTATGCATAAATATATATATATATACACATATATATATGCATTTATATAATATGTCTTTGTATATATATATTTATTTATTTATATCTGTATTTATGCATATATGTATATATGTATATATATATATATATATATATATATATATATATATATATATATTATATATATTTATATACACGCACATATATATTCATGTATATATCTATGTATATATATGCTTATATATGTATTTGTATATATATGTATATATGTATGTATATATATACACATATGTTACTGGGTGTTTTATTTGTATATTTAATTTAAATATTTTTAATGTCGATCGAGAAATAAAACAAAAGGAAACACAATGACATTTAATGAAAATATAAAATAACAATATTCTCATTGGATAAAATAAAAATCTCCGAGAAAGACAATTAAAACAATGCGTTGCCAAAAGAAGAATTAATAAAGGGGAACAAATCACAAATAAAATACAAATGGTAGGAAAAAAAATACAAAAAAATTTAAAAAGTACCTCACGGAATAAAATTACAAAAACAATGCAAAATAATATCCTCCCCCCACTCAAAAATTTCAGGAAATTAATTTTGCCGAACACAAACAGATATGTCTCTATGGAAATAATTTTAAATTAAATTTTGTTACATTTATGATCATTCACACTTTGATACGCACACACGCGCGTACACATGCGCACGCACATACACACACATGCACTCACACACTCACACATTCACACACACGCGCCCACCAGGAGACATACAAACAACCACACGTGCACACGTACCCATTCGCTCAAACTCATGTATGTTTGATTATATATATATATATATATGTGTGTGTGTGTGTGTGTGTGTGTGTGTGAATACACATGCATATATATGTACACATTTACATATGTATATATGCTCAAATATATATATGCATGCTTATGTGTATATATGTAAGCATACACACATAATTATATACATGTCTACAGATTTATATATATATATGAATATTTATATATATATGTATATATATATGTATATATATATATATACATATATATATATATATATATATTATATATATATATATATAATATTTATATATACGCATATGTATATGTCAGTATATTTATACATACATATGCATGAATATATGTATATTTTTATCTATGTATATACATACATATACGTGTATGTATATATACGTATGTATGCATGTATATATATATATATATATATACATGAATATATATATACACATATATATATGTATATATATATATATATATATATATATATATACGCATCTGTTGCGTCTGGTGTTTATATATTTCGACGTGTGCGTAGGAATTTTATGAACACAAAAACTGTGTCTTTTGTTGAATAATTCATTCTTTTAATTTTAGTTGTTGTATTTCTATTGTTACAATATTATTTTATTAATTAAATTCAACTTAATACATTATAAACCGATGTCTTCACTTGACTTTGTTTTTAGTTTCTTTTATTATCATCATTATTATTATTATTATTATTATTATTATTATTATTATTATTATTATTATTATTATTATTATTATTATTATTATTATTATTATTATTATTATTTTTATTGTGTTAATCTTTCTAAAACAATTCCTGCAGCTTATCAGCCAAAATAACTAAACATTACTCTTGGAGATCTATTTTTGTTTGTTATATTTTGGGTGTTCCTTTGTTTTGTTTTTTTCCTGAATTTCCTCATACGTTTTGCTGTGCGATAGAAAAACAAGACAAATAAATAAATAAATAAACCATTAAAAATAATACTAAGCACAAATATAAGAATTACTTTTTTTTTCTTAAGTGGAAAATGACTTAGAAATTAGAAGATATTTAAACATCTGTAATATGTTTAGTGTGAAAACAAGAGTACGTTCCACCAAGGGTACGTATTTAACTCGAGATTCAATGGCTGATAGGTTTTGGGGTTCTGCAGTGTAAGAAAATAACTTTAAACTCTTTCACATATTTTAGTCACCCAGATTTGCTATGTAAAATGACGACACTCGAAAATGCCTTGTGCTCAAAATTCGTTGTCCCTATATAAAACGTTATACAAATATGAATACGTTAACAATACATTAATTGCTATTGTAACATTAACATATATGGGGTGTCAATCATGTTATTAGATTATATTGGGCTTTATGATGTATGTATTGTTTCAAGCATAGTCATTTTTTCCCTATCACCACTGAGTTCGTCTAAATCTCACTGCATTCATTGACCAACACCTCATCGACAACAGATTATTCGTCGATTGGAAAGTTTCACCGTTACCAACAAAAATGTCCTACTGATTTGCCTTTCATATTACCAACCGCTCCGGTCATCGCTAGTAAATGTGCTAGGAATACTAGAGCTACTGAATTGGATCGCCTTGATAATATGTCATTTAAAGAGCAACAACTTTTCTCTCTGTTTTTCATACTGACCTTTTCCTAATATACATACAAGACGGAATGAATGTATCAACAATAATCGAAATTATATTAAATTGAATCATATGAAAAGTGAGATAAAAATAAGGATAACCACAATAACAATTGATGAATTACAGGGTTGCACGTTGGGTGCAGAAAGCAATGATATTCCTATAGATATCTTTGTTGCTTCCGTGCAGGGAGAGTGTTATATTGTAGATTGGAATTGACGTTCTGATGATAATTTACAAAGCTGATATCAATGCCAGTTACGTTACCAAGTTCAGTAACATGATCTGCTATCAGGGAATTGATTTGCTGTGGGAAGTACGTATACGATACCGCAGTTAAAGACGGAGATTCTAAGTAGAATTTCACATATATGTGCCAATGGAAGGGAAAATAATGATTTTCTTTTTAATGAATGGTAAATTTGATTAGATTTAAAATTATTTCCTTTCTTCAGATGTGTGAGTGCATGTTTTTTGAAGCATTCCCTGTGCAGAAAAGGGATTTCGGGTATGAAACAAAGGATTTGTATTTGAGAATCGCCGATGTAATTTACATAGAACTGTAAGCATTCAGTATATCTCTAAATACATACGATGATCGTTCTCTCGATACATATATATATACATATATATATATATATGTATGTATGTATATATATATGTACATATGTCTATATATACGTAGGTATATATATATGTATGTATACATATATATATGTGTGTGTTTATGTATAAGTATCTATCTATCTATCTATCTATCTATCTATCTATCTATCTATCTATCTATCTATCTATCTATCTATCTATATACATATATATATGTATATCTACCTACCTACCTACCCACCTACCTATCTATCTCCATATCTATATGTGTCTGTGGATGTGTGTGCGTGAGAGTATTTTGCCCGGTGAGCTAACGATTCTCCCAGCTCTCCGCCCAATTCATATTCATAATGATAATAATAATAATAATAATAATAATAATAATAATAATAATAATAATAATAATAATAATAATAATAATAATAATAATAATAATAATAATAATAATAATAATAATAATAATAATAATAATAAGGATAATAATCATAATAATAATATAAGCAACAATGAATGCAAAAGTGATCAATGCCTATGGAAAGACTTTCCTAGAGGACAGTGTGACGAATAATAGAATAATGGTCATAGAATGGAGAGGTATTCCAAGAAACAGCGGATGAAAGCGAGGAAGAAGCTGATTAAGGAAGGAAACAGTCTGATTGTTGTTGCTCAAAAACAAGCTTTACATGCTAACTGAATCAAGGGCAGCGTTTATATGACTGTGGCATCATCTTTGTGTAGGCTATGTGGAAAATCATGTGAGAGAAATGGATTTATAATTCGTGGACGCTCAAAACTAGTACAAAAGAAATGCAAAAGAGCCAGTTCAAATACACTTGGAGTTATAATATAAGTATGGTTTAGAGAAGTGGTTCCCAAACTTTTTCAGGCTGCCGCCTCATTGTTTCTAAGGTCACATTCCTAGTGCCCCTCCCCCACTTACCATCACAGACACAGACCAGTCTCTGCAGCAAATTCAAAACAACAGTATTTCACAAATAAAATTTAACCTAACTAACCCTTTATTTTTTTTCATCCAGTGTTCCATTTTGGCCACCCTATTTTTCTTCAGCTCCCCTCTGGATCTTTCCACCGCCCCAGGGGGAGGGGCGATACCACCCACTTTGTTAAGCATTGGTCTAAAGTGTTCCAACAAATGATATGAGCACTAACATTTACCAGTAGCAGGGAATCATCAGATGAAACTAAGGTGGGATATGCCAATATATACAGACACAAAGGTGCAACATAACCGACTAGATATCACTTCCTTACTGAAAGAGTCCAAAGAAAGAACTTACATCGGTGCACCTCTACCTAAAGAACAAAATATAGCTTAGACAGAGGACGAGAAAGTCGAGAATTATCAAGACATAAAATTGTAAGTGAAAAGAATCCAGAGAACCTGATAAGTGAGTGTCGCACCTATTGTGATCGGTGCAGTTGGAACGATCTTAAAAAGAGCAATATTTTGGTATCAAAAGTTGGAAATGCCAAATTTCTTAGGAAGTTTTCAAATGGCAGCGATACTTGGAATATCTAACTTGCTGAGGAAAATGTTGTCAAGCTGAGACGTGACATAAACATAGATAAATCAGAAAAGTGAATAATAATAATAATAATAATAATAATAATAATAATAATAATAATAATAATATTAATAATAATAATAATTTTTTAGCCCCAGTGTCTGTGGCGTATGTTTTTCCCCCAGCAGGATGGGACGCCAGTCCATCGCAGCGTTACTCAAGTTACAGGAAGAGAGAGTGAGTGAAAGTTGGGGCGAAAGAGTACAACAGGGGTTGCCCGGAGCCTCGTGGAGGTTTAGGTTTTTTCGCTCAATAAACACACACAGCGGCCGGTCTGGGAATCGAAACCGCGAACCTCCGACCGCGAGTCCGCTTCCTTAACCACTAGGCCATTGCGCCTCCAATAATAATAATAATAATAATAATAATAATAAATAATAATAATAATAATAATAATATAATAATAATAATAATATTAATAATAATATAATTTTTTAGCCCCAGTGTCTGTGGCGTATGTTTTTCCCCCAGCAGGATGGGACGCCAGTCCATCGCAGCGTTACTCAAGTTACAGGAAGAGAGAGTGAGTGAAAGTTGGGGCGAAAGAGTACAACAGGGGTTGCCCGGAGCCTCGTGGAGGTTTAGGTTTTTTCGCTCAATAAACACACACAGCGGCCGGTCTGGGAATCGAAACCGCGAACCTCCGACCGCGAGTCCGCTTCCTTAACCACTAGGCCATTGCGCCTCCAATAATAATAATAATAATAATAATAATAATAATAATAATAATAATAATGGAATGTTATTGAGCATAGGGAAAGTAATGGTGATACCGGTGGTAATTGGAGTATGAGGAACAATTTCCAGGGGCTTTGAAAAATATATTAAGAATAATGGAGCTCTTGTCAGGCTCGAGGTGATCCAGAAGACAGCATTATTGGGTACAGCTTGTATTCTAAGGAGAGTATTGACTCTTTGAGTCACAGGAGAAGGAACTACTTGAAACCTTTGGTGATTTGTTATTACCTTTTTTTCAATAACCGGTAATTAATAACTATCTTTCAGAATAACAACAATAATAATTAATGATTTCATTTATTGGGCCCAAGGGCGAAGAATGACGGGAGACAATACAGATACAGATATAAAGTGTGTGGGGTTTACATGTAATAATGAAATGATAAGAAAAAAGTAAGTATACACGGTACACACTTTAAAAGTGACAATAATAATAATACTATATTACTCTTTTACTTGTTTCAGTCAGTTGACTGCGGCCAAGCTGGAGCACCGCCTTTAGTCGAGCAAATTGACCCCAGGACTTATTATTTGTAAGCCTAGTACTTATTCTATCGGACTCTTTTGCCGAACCGCTAAGTGACGGGGACGTAAACATACCAGCAAGGGTTGTCAAGCGATGTTGGGGAGATAAAAGCAGTCACACAAACACACACATACATATATACGACGGACTTATTTTAGTTTCCGTTTACCAAATCCACTCACAAGGCTTTGGTCGGCCCGAGGCTATAGTAGAAGACACTTGCCCGAGGTGGCACATAGTGGGACTGAACCGGGAACCATGTGGTTGGTAAGCAAGCCACTTACCATACAGCCACTCCTGGCACAAACTTTTAAATTTTGGGGAGGATGGAGATAACCAATTTCCTAAACCGCAGTGTTCGACTGGTCGTTAATTTTTTCGACCCCGAAAGAATGACAGGCTAAGATGACAACGATGAAATTCGAACTGAGAACATAAAGACGGACGAAATGCCACAGAACAATTTGTCCGGCGTGCAAATACTTTTATGCCGGTTGCAGAATCCTTTATTCTTGTTCATAACTTAAAGGGAACAGCGGACGTGCCCTCATGGGATCTGCGGTGGACTGATGGCACAGTGTGTCTGTGTATACTAATGTACACTTTTGGAATCGCGTATATTTGTTATCCCAAATATAAATCCAGTGATTCCCAATAATTTCAGACACACAAATACATAATTCTCATACAAACACATAGACTCACACACATTTATATGTACACAGATGCACAAAACACGCACATACATATATTTATATAAGTATATGATGTAAAGAAATTTTGCTATTGTACTACAATGTCCACCTGCAATCACGAAATTATTGCAATGAAGTAAAACCACATAATTTTCAAGGAATTGGAATAAAACATATTTCAACAATATTCACTTGTGAGGGAGTCTTCTTATTTAAGGGTTAATGCTTGAACTTGTTTCTCTATCTGTATCGATCTATCAATCTGTCGTAACTCTAAGCATATATATATATATATATATATATATATATTATATATATATATATACATATATGTTCATAATATTATACGTACGTGTGAGTGTAAAACTGTATATCTAGTCTTTCTTGCATTGTGCTTATACATGTAAATGTCATCAACGCCTATGTATGACGTGTGCTATGATAATGCATCTTCCTTCAAACACGCAATTAAATTTCCTCTCACACTCTATAGCAATTTCCTTCTCGTGTAGCTCCTTGCCATCACTTATGATCACACATTTGCATGTCGTCCAGCATGTCCAATATTTCTAAAATCATTTGTCGAATCAGGTGCAAAAATAGAAAATCTAATCCCAAAGCCAAAGAAGTGTTGAAGAATTGGTCAAGTTGGTCTTGACCGTTCTTTGAACTCTGAAGGTGACAAATTAAAGGAAGCGGAGAAACAGATGCCGCCCCAATGTGTCCGGTTAATCTGGTCACCTATTAAGAAGTTGTTAAATTTTTAACATGCTATGATTGAAATTGTCAGGAATTACAGTTTTCTTTCGGTAGATTCTGAAAAAATAGCTACGTCTTTCAGAGAGACAGGTATTCATCATTCGGTCGGATTTTGCAGCCGCTAGCTTCAAATGGTTCCTGCTACAGATTTTCGAATATGTATATGTATATGTATGTATGTATGTATGTATGTATGTATGTATGTATGTATGTATGTATGTATGTATTTATGTATATATACATACGTATATATATGTATATATATGTGTGTATATGTATATATATATTATATATATATATATATATATATATATATATATATATATAAACATGTGCAGGAGTGGCTGTGTGGTAAGTCCTGAGTTCGATTCATTCGACTAAAGGCGGTGCTCCAACATGGCCGCAGTCAAATGACATATATATATATATATTGGTAAAAACGGTAAGATATGGCCAGGTAACGGAAGAGATGGTGGTGTGGGTTTCCAGAGTTTTATCTTGGCTACCGAATAATTGTCACATACTATTTTACAGATATATATATATATAGATATATATATATATATATATATATATATATATTATAATACATATATATATATATATATAATAATATTATATATATATATATATATATAATATATATATATATATATATATATATATATATATATATATATAATATATATATATATATATATATGTATATATGTATATAATATATATATATACATACATATATATATATATGTGGAGGCGCAATGGCCTAGTGGTTAGGGCAGCGGACTCGCGGTCGGAGGATCGCGGTTTCGATTCCCAGACAGGGCGTTGTGTGTGTTTATTGAGCGAAAACACCTAAAAGCTCCACGAAGCTCCGGCAAGGCGGGGGGGTGATCCCTGCTGTACTCTTTCACCACTCTTTCTCCCACTTTCTTCTGTTGGCCTGCTCGCTTAGCCAGTGGAGTGGCGTCGTACGAAGGCTAAAACAATGCGAACGCATTGTGACCAGCGATGTGTAGCAACATCTGATGGTCTGATCAGTCACGTGGTCATATATATATATATATATATAATCAAAATAAGCAACAAGAATGACTCCGGTAATTTCGTACTCCATCATTTTATTAAATGTTGTAACTATTACAACAGTTTTAAAATGCTGAGCACTCATCAGCCAATTATAGGGGTTTTCCATTTATACAAAAATTTTCATATCAAGTGGCAACATTATAGAGAAGGTTGATACATAGACAATGATGTGGATTTAAATTTTAAGAACATTTGAGATAGTGGAGCCCATCAACTGATTGACTAAGATTCAGTTGTTCCAGACTACTGTAAGGTTCCGAGAGGGAAGAACAAATGAAAGGAGACAGTAAAGATTTTCTAATTATAGAAATGGGGTAGAGGGGCGTCATAGCTCCATATAAGGAATTTATGTAGAAAACAGCATTGTCACAACTATTTGATGAACAGATTCGGCGTTAGGAGAACTAGTTCAATGTCAACTGGTCACAATACCATTCACAGAGAATGCAGAGACCTTACAAACCCTATGCACATCATCACAACAGTTGGTCTATAAGTTCCAAGTACTTTGACACGTTAGAATAAAGGAAAAAATATAAATCTAAAATTTATTCAAATTTGGAGAAAGAGACTATCACTTATTTTGAGTAAGCATAGTACTTATTAACTGGGGGGTAAAGCCTTATTAATCAAGTGAACATATTAGGGGTCAAAATATATACTAAGAAAGATGGAAGAGGGAAAATCAAAGAAGGAAGATATTCATAGGTTTAGTAGAAGGCGATATTTTATAATATGAAGAGAGGCAATTTAGAGGAGTAACTTATTCAAATTTCATGGATAGTGAGTTGATATTAATGAATTAAAACATAGGATCTATTGGAAATAAAATTTACTACCTTCGGATAAAAGTTAATTAGTTAGGTAAAAATATCTTAGGTTAATTATATATTAAGAAATGGGAGTGAGATAATCAAGATGAACCAAATAGTTTCCCTAGGGACATAAGATTAATACTACTTAGTACTGGAGAACATTATAAAAAAGAAGAATTTAATTCTAGGTTTGCAATGAAGTGTTTTAATCATCTATGAGTGTTAAACTAAAACCAGTATGGTATATTCGTTCCTATTTGGTTAAATATATTTTGTAAAGATATCTTAGACGAATTATATATTAAGGAATGGAAGTGAGATAATCAAAATGAACCGAGTAGTTTCTTTAGAGACTTAGGTTTCATACTATTTAGTATTCCTACTATTTGGGATTCATACTATTTAGTATTCCTACTATTTAGATTCATAAGTTTAATTTTAGAAAAAAGAAGAATTCAATTTTAAGTTTGCAGTGAAGTTATTTTAGTCATCTGTAAATGTTAAATTGAAAGCTAGTATGGTATATTCCTTCTTATTTGGTTATAAAGAATTAAAATTTGAAAAATTTAGGAATATTCACAAAATTATTATTTAAAGTATTTAAACGTTCGGGTCGTACGATGTATACAAGATTCTCCCAGCTCCAAACGGTTATTCAACAGATTTGTATTACTCTGATGTTTCAAAATTTCATACGTTTCCATAGAACAAAGTTGACAACCATCCCTACTATTTCTATAAGATTGCGCTCTTCTAACTATATCACATTTTAGGTGGAATTCTATATTATTTGTTTTTAGTTCCCAAATTTGACTAGATAATCTTGTGCAACTTGCCTTATGTTAGAGCCTAAAAGAGGAAAAATGATTGTTTAGACGTTTTTTAAAATCTACCGAACAACCAAAATAAAGAAACCTATTGTTTGAAGTTATTATCGTGAGCATCGGACTGCTGCGTTACAGGAGTTAGTCCGGTCATTTTTCAGCATAAATTCGTCTTCAAAAAATAGTTAAATTCCATGTTTATTATCGAATACCTTCAATATTTTACACGCACAGTCAGTCACACGCTCACACACTCACACATTTACATGTTTAAAAATATATATTTGTGAGTGTATATACATACACACACACGTATATACACACAGAGAAATCATTATATATATATATATATATATATATACGTTTATAGATATACGTAAATATATATAATGATTTCTCTGTGTGTATATACGTGTGTGTGTATGTATATACACTCACAAATATATATTTTTAAACATGTAAATGTGTGAGTGTGTGAGCGTGTGACTGACTGTGCGTGTAAAATATTGAAGGTATTCGATAATAAACATGGAATTTAACTATTTTTTGAAGACGAATTTATGCTGAAAAATGACCGGGCTCACTCCTGTAACGAAGCAATCAGATGCATATCGAAGCAATCACACTTTCCAAATACACGAACAATAATAACGGATCAGTATGTTAGCTACATTGTTTTGATATCCAACTCAGTTGCCAAGCGAGGCTGCGTTATTTTGTAGCATGTCGTTTTAGTCTTTGTGATAACATTTCAAGTTTTATTTATGCGTTCATCAGTTGAAGCTTTCGCATCTAAAATTGCGAAGCATATTATGACTTGGCACTGACCAAATGTATGCGAATTATTTGCAGCGTATGATTAGGTATAATTTCGCATCTTATAAACATTAAATGTGATTTAATTAAGCATTTTATAAATACTAATGAATAGCAGAAAATGTGGTTATAGAACAGCTCATAGAACTCTCTCAGTTCATATACATTTCCATCCAGATTATCGTGTCCCTTACACCAAAGCCACATTCTAAAACTTTTCCAATCAATTTCGTAGTAGTAACATGTTAATATATCAGCTACGGTGATTTGATTTTCAGTCTCGGCATTCACCCGAGGTTTCCCATATTGCGTCGTTCTGAGTTGTAAACTAATTTCAGATAACTTCATTTGAGTATATTTTCAGTTCCGAAAATCTTAATTGTCTTATGATTTGGAAAAGTAAAATTATGGCTTCAGAAACGACAAAAGAAAGTAAATATGAAAAAGAAACAAAACGAATGTTTCCACCAACGTACCGATTTGCGCAGTGCGGGTCGCAATTGTAGTGCTGTTTTTAAGTACAATGGGGTTTCTATGTAATAAAATACATGTCGCGCAACGGAAGATACTAGAATAAATGACTTTTGTATATTTGACAATTTGTCACGAGTTGATCACTGAAGAAATTAGAACAGCATCATGTGTGAAATTTTGTTTCAAAACTTTTACGTAGACTTTACTAATAGTTGAACATGCCGATGAGGAAGACTGCTATGAGTTGTACTTAACGACAAGAGCAATACTAGTGTTTCAAATTTGGAAGAATCTCCTTTGAAAAGGGATTGTAAATCTAGAAGACTTTCCACGGATTGGCCCATATTTCTCCGTTCAAAAGTGCAGTTTCTGATCTGTACAAATCTTTGGCATATTGTCTGGGAAGTTTTCAAAGTAGTAGGCTTCTGAGAAATGTTCATTTTATAAGAATTCTAGGTGCATTGTGCAACCGTAAAATCTATGAGACGCGTCTGATCATAGAAAGCAAAAGAGTGCGATGTCACAGTCTGTGAGGTGTTGTTTCGTCTGTTTTAATGCCGAATAATTTTGCTGAAAGAAGTAATGTGGATGTGAAGCCTCAATGTCAAACTAAAAACGAAATTGTGTCAATGGGTGGGATCATCGATGCTACAACCCCATAAAAGTTGCTCAAAATCGATTTAGTATTAAGTTGAATTATCGTCTTTCTTTATTTGAAAGGTTTGGTCCGTGAAGTGTTGGTTGTACTTGACCAAATGGTCAATGAAAACGTTTTACGTGGAGGCCCGGAGTTGTTTAAGAGAGACAGTGTGGAAGAGGAGTACTGGGGCTCAATCAAAGAAGACTTTATGCTGTACCACGGGAAAAAACACCAGGATGCAAGTCACACATTATGCACGATAGTTTAATAAAACGTGTCGACAACCTTCAGGTTTTGGTCACTCCATGTTTTATTGTTTCGACCAATTTTAAACGATGTATGGAAGGAAAGGAAGAGTTTTCATGAGCCATACACTCTACTCATGAAAACGTATACCGGAATCTAGGAAAAACAGCTGAAAGTGAAACAGCAATAGAGTAGGGAACATTTTGAGGGAGAAAGACCTAACCCTTGCAGGAGTTACTTGCCAGATGGATGGTTTTGGCAGGGATCTCTAATCATAGGTGCACAAGTCAACTAAACATGCCCTAATAATAAAGATACATATCAGAAATGTAGTGAATAAATGCTATTCTTCAAAGAATAAAGCTATTCTTCAAATAGACAATTGTAAAAAGAAAATAGGAAATCGCTATTAAACTATATCTACGTTTCCACTCTGTCTGAGAGTCGCTAATACAACTATCGTTCATGCAGATACAAGTGCTATAAAGTGCCAATCAACTATATCTCTTATATTATGCACCTCAAACTGTATGGTTCAGAGGGCACGTGGTTGAGGACACTGTGACATACGAAGCACCAATTGAATATAGAAACTGGCTGGCAAGAAATTTCCTTCATATAAACAGTACAGAAATAAGAATTGATAAAAACAGTAATAGCATTGCTATATTACATAACCGAGGTAATAAAGTCAAGCAATAGTCAGACTTACAAAGAGTTGGGGATTATTGAACTAAATGGTTTACATCACACACCAATGAAAGAAATGGTTAGAAAGCAATATTACAGCTAAAACTCTTCTGTTCCTGTAATAAGTTACGGGTTTAACATTCCCAACCAGTAGTTAATTACATTATCAACAGTACAGAGGGATAAAAGAAAATAAAGCAGAAACTGCATTTTGAATATAGCGCCCAAAAGCAAACAAGAAAATGTTATATTCACCAACGAACTCAGAGATTTGGTACTTCTTTACAGTTAGAAAACTATTAAAAATATCGATTCTAGAAGTAGGATCATATCTGGTGAGTAATAAAAGTAATAAAAATAGCTACGAGACATAGAACAACTCTAATATGTATTTTGTCTTCAGGGAATCCAACGAATATAAAAGAATGGCTAAGGTGAAAGACAGCTGTGAGGAATACGAAGGCATAATAGAAATTATTAAAAATCTCAGAACAGCATCAAACAATTTATTACCAGTTGCCATGCAAACACTTCGGCTAAAAAATACCACAACGATAGCAATATCCGACAGGGATGGACATATTGGATGTGGATAGAAAATAGATAAATGCAGTACTGTTTAAGAATATCAAGGCTCAAAGCTGAAGTAGACGTTTTATTTTTATCTACAAGACTAAAGAACTGGTAGCAGAAAACATCAATAGCACACCACGAATCGGAGTGACTGATAACTCGAAAATATGTGGATTCAGAGAAAAACTTAGCAATCTTATCGTATATAGGTGGATGGGAAGGATCTTAGCATAAACGTAGTGCATAAACCACCATTTTAGAGTTTTAGGCTTTTTGTATAAAACGATTTATTCCAATATTATGTTATACTCTGCAGAATAAGATTGTACGGAATCAGACAACAAGATTTTGCAGGTTATGACAAAATGACCACCAAAATAAGACTTGTGGATTGACACAACTCCGGCGTTTAAGAAATCATCCATTTGTCATTATCGAATATCACCCCAGAAATATCTCCCTGTTGAAGGCGGTAAGCTGGCCGAGAATGTTAGCACGCCGGGCGAAATGCTTAGCGGTATTTCGTCTGCCGCTACGTTCTGAGTTCAAATTCCGCCGAGGTCGACTTTGCCTTTCTATCTTTCGGCGTCGATTAAATAAGTACCAGTTACTCACTGGGGTTGATCTAATCGACTGGATCCCTTTGTCTGTCCTTGTTTGTCCCCGCTATATTTAGTCCCTTGTGGGCAATAAAGAAATAAGAAATATCTTCCTGTCGACATATCAATTACAACATATGAGAAGAAGACAAACGCTTTAACCAAATTTATTGAAGGAAACAGAAATGCTCAATATGTAGAAATCAAATGAAATTCTCATTGTACCATAAAAAGTTATGCATGGTAGGGCTGTCTGAGAAGGATTTACCCGATCTCAATCCTTAACTGTTACGTATTATGTGAACTAAAATATAAAAGGTAAAAATCAACCACAGCTTATTAAAGTGTTAGAAATATTTAAATGTATAACACACGGCAACCAAAAGGTTCAAGCCACTTTCCTTCCAATATGAAGATAATTGTTGCACATTTAGGCACAATACTAGTAATTTGGAAAGGGTGGGGTTAGTCAAATTCAGTAAGAATACCAATTTGACCTCCGCAACATTTGAACTCGTAAATTCGAGAAGAAATACCATAAGGGATTTGTTAGGAAGTTCAACAACTCTGTCATCTTGGGACAATAATTATCAGGATTTCCAGTAGATGTTGTATTCAAAATGCAACAGGAAAGATGCCCGCAGACTTTGGGCATCAGAAAATGTGGACAAAGTGTGGACCTCGGTAGTTAACATCCGGTAGGGAGAAGAAACCGGTGGAAATCTCTGATCTCCAAAAGAACAATGTCTATGCGTGACCAAACACATCTTTGCCGACAAATCAATGAATAAACAAATTGAGCGGATCAGTGGTCTTCCATACATTATACAGACAAATCTCCGACTTTCCTCATTCAGTTGAAGAGAGGACAAAGATATTTTTGGGGCAAAGATTTGAAATTGTAGGTGAAAGTAGATGTGCAAAAGCAGGTCCAATTGTGTAGACATGTATTGTTTCCAAAGAGAATTCCAGAACTGGGTTCAATGGTGACATTTAGTACTACGTTGCTTGTTGAGCAGAAACCCTATTTATACAGTGTTTAGAAGAAGCGCTACTCTACGAATTTGCACATTTTGAACTAGGTCAGTAAATAAAGAATATATGCTCATTTCTGCTTTAATTTCCATAGACCATCGTATTATTTGATCGCATTATAACGTATCAGTAAACTTAGCGCTGCTTCTAAACACACTATATTAATACAGAAATAATATATGTATACACAATTGGACCTTCTGTTACAGCCTCGGGCCTTGTGTGTGGATTTGGTAGACAGAAACAGAAAGAAGACCGTTTTATGTGTGTGTGTGTGTGTGTGTGTGTGTGTGTGTGTGTGTGTGTGTGTGTGTGTGTGTGTGTGTGTGTGGTTGTGTGTCTGTTTGTCCCCCTTACATCGCTTGACAACCGATGCTACTGTGTTTACGTCTCTGTATCTGAACAGTTCGGCAAAATGACTGATAGAATAAGTACTAGGCTTACAAAGAATAAGTTCTGGGGTCGATCTGTTCAACTAAAAGCTGTGCTACTGCATGACTGCAGCCAAATGACTGAAACAAGTAAAAGAGTGAAAAATTACACACACACACACGCACACACACAACACGCTTGCATTACACAGATACTTTTATGTTTATGTGTGTGCATGTGAAATTAAGTGTATGTATGTCTGTAGTTGAGTGTGTTTTCATGCTTGTATGGGCGGATGCGTGTGTATGTACATATATATATATATATATATATATATATATATATAAGACTTCCAAATAAGGAAGCGTAGTGCTAGAACACAAAAAGGGATAAATTCCTGAAAGGAATGAAAATTAAAAACATTTACCATCTCAGCTGTATCCCAGACCGAACGGTTTCTACCTATTTTTAGCAAACACACAGAATATATTTGCCAGGCCAGGTTCTTCAGAGGGAAGCCTTCGTAATCCTAGACACACAGACTGTTAGAAGCACATGTAGAAGCATTGTATATCCTAACTTTTCAAACCTCTGCGCAGACGCAAATCATACCCGGCGAACAGAGAGGATGCCGGTAAAAAATTTACGAACAAATTTATCAAGCAATATTTAAACATAATCAAATAGGGTAATAAAATAATTACTGGTAATAATAATTTATTTTATTACCCTATTTGATTATGTTTAAATATTGCTTGATAAATTTGTTCGTAAATTTTTTACCGGCATCCTCTCTGTCGCCGGGTATGATTTGCGTCTGTGTAGAGGTTTGAAAAGTTAGGATATACAAACCGTTAGATCTACATGTGCTTCTAACAGTCTGTGCGTCTAGGATATAATTTGTTCATAGAAGGTTTGCCACTACGGTTTATAATTCGCTCCAGTAGGTGAGCAACATCATCAGGGCAGAATATACTAATCTCTCGGTAAAACTATAGATTATAAAGAGAAAAGAAAATTTACTCTGATAACGTATCTCTCTCGATTTGGATAACGTTTTTCTCTCTATTTACATTACATAGAATACTTAATTCATAGAATAAAAGCATTCTCATTTTAACTAGCTTTTCCTTGTATATACATACACACACGCGCACGCACACCCACATATACACACACACGCACACAAACACATATTTAAGTAAATATACAGATTAATTTGGATGCTACAGATAAATAGGTCACGAAGTGCCTCTGAAACACAACTGAATAAATGAGATTATATATATGTATATATATATGTATATATACTCACACACATGTACGTATATGTATATGTATATATCTATATGTATGTATGTATGTATGTGTATATATATATATATATATATATATATATATATATATATATATATATATATATATATACACAGCCATGTATATATAAATATATGTATATATATATATATATATATATATATATATACTAGCAGTATCGCCCGGCGTTGCTCGGGTTTGTAAGGGAAATAATTATATAAGCATTTTTAGAGATGTAAAGTATAATAGCCATCTCAATATGGCTAACCACAAAGGGGGAGGGGTGTTACTGTAGCTTTTTACGTTCTGAGATTTAATAATAAATTTTAGAGAGTTACTTCCCTTATATATGTCAAAAATGGATTAAAAATGGGAAAAATTGATGGTAATTTTTTTTTTAATCGTAGACTCATCGTAGACGCGCGCTAATACCCAGACGGTCTCGATATGAATCACGACTATAAGATACCCGGTTTTGGTTAAACTGCACCGCAACATGTGGGAGTAGTTAGGAATCTAAATCGTAGGAGTCAGACACACAACCTCGCTTTTATATATAAAGATTTCCTCTATTTACATAATATTGAAGTCTCTTTCTTTCTTTTGTTATCTTACTGTTTTTACCAATATACATATATATATATATATATAAATATATATATAGTTACAGAGATGTACTTGCATAGCAAGTGACTTGATCTGAGATCGTGTGCTGGAACGAAAACAGTTGCAGCGTTGAAGGTGTTTATAAGCCATTTAAGAAACACACAAAAACCGTTAGATTCACTTCAACATTTAAATTTAATTGTCAAAATATTTTCATCGCTTTGAGACCGCGATCTGTTAGCACGATATTTTTGTCAGTGAACAGGTCGCGGTCTCAAAGCGACGAAAATATTTTGGCAAATTAAATTTAAATGTTGAAGTGAATGTAACGGTTTTTGTGTGTTTCTTAAATGGCTTACAAACACCTTCCACGCTGCAATATATATATACACACATATATATATATGTATGTATGTATGTATGTGTGTGTGTGTGTGTATGCATGTATGTGTGTGTGTGTGCGTGTCTGTGCTTGTGATTGTCCTCCACCACTGCTTGACAACGAATGTTGGTTTGTTTACATCCCTGTCACCTAGTGGTTTGACAAAGGAAACAGATAGAATAAGTACAATGCTTACAAAATAAAACGAGTTGATTCATTAAACTACAATTCTTCAAGGCATTGCCCCAGCATGGCCACAGACCAATGGCTGGAAAAAGCAGAAGAATAAAAGAATACATTCTCTGCTTTGGTCTTATGTTCAAGGCATGAGAAAGCTTGAGTTTACATGAGAAGGCCTAACAGACCTGGTAGAAACAGCAGCCAAATCTCCCTCAAATCACACCTTACTGTCTTATGTATGTATATATATATGAGCCAATGAGGGGGACCTCTACATGGTAGCTAGACCTGGTAGAAATAGCAGCCAAATTTCCCCTAAATCACACCTTACTGTCTTATCTATGTATATATGTATGTATGAGCCTATGAGGGAGACCCCTACATGGCAGCTAGACATGCTAGAAATAGCAGCCAAATCTCCCTCAAATCACACCTTACTGTCTTATCTTTCTGCTACTTGGATATAGGTGTTATATTCGTCGTAAAAAAAACTTTCCTGTCACACACTCACGCACACGCACACACACACACACACACACACGCCCTCACACACACACACACGCGCACACCCACACACGCACACTCACACACACGCACGTTAGCTTACAATTTTATTTATATATTTGCGTGTCTGTGTGGAAAGAGGAAGTGGGAGGCAGAGTGAAAGAATCACTCACTACAGTAAGTCAATTACTTTCATTTTATTCGTTGCCCAC
Source organism: Octopus sinensis (assembly GCF_006345805.1). Taxonomy (NCBI): domain Eukaryota; kingdom Metazoa; phylum Mollusca; class Cephalopoda; order Octopoda; family Octopodidae; genus Octopus; species Octopus sinensis. The sequence continues at coordinate 24,380,429 of NC_043009.1, read as the reverse complement.
TGTGTGTGTGCGTTTGCGTGTGCTGTAAACCAGACTAAGAAAAGCATTTGACACACACACCAGAATGTGAGTTTTCTGTAAATTTTGCTTAACTGGAGTTTAATTTTAAAAACTGGACCTGGCATGACGTGATGCATTGTACTCTTAAAATGCAAGGTAAATTGTAATTGAAGAAATCCTATATTGTAGATTTGTATAACTCCCAAAGGGAGGCAGATAAAATCTGCCTTTTATAATAAGATATAAATATATATATATATATATATATATATATTATATATATATATATATATATAAGTACACGCGTGCACACAATATAGGGATGTGTGTGCCTGTGTGTGTGCACGCTTCATGTATCGTATATTGACACCGTAGTTAAGTTTCGCCCAGAGCTGAGCTATTCATCAGAATCGCAAGCAACCGAGCCCCGAGGCGTAACTCAGATTCGACTGTCATCTTTTAACATAATAAACATGTCTATTTCTTACACAGAAACAAGCCTATTTATTCTAGTCGTATAGATATTAGAATTCTAGAAGATGATTAATCCTTTCGTTGCGTTTTGAGCAGGTGCTTGTTTATTAAAAAAGCCTACTTTTGAGACCAGTTTTTGAAATGCTTCAAAAATGGAAACATCGGTGGACGAAAGAACTGCGGTTACAGTTTGACGAAGTAGTTTTACTGGGGAATGATTTCGTAGCATCATCTCATGATTAGCCTTTTGGATTAACCACTTCTGGTTGAAGACGCCTGGCTTAATGGTTAGAGATTTTCGGTTCATGATAGTAAGGTCATGAGTTCATTTCACGGCGCCACGTTGTGTCCTTGAGCAGGACACTTTATTACACGTTGCATCAGCTAGCAAAAATTAGTTATACATGTATTTCAAAAGGGCCAGGTTTGTTACATTCTGTGTCAAGCTGAATCTCTCTGAGAAATACGTTAACTGTACAAGTTATAATGCAAAGATGTAATGAAGATATTCAACAAATTGTACTAAGAACTCTGTCATCTTGGGACAATAATTATCTGGATTACCAGTAGATATTATATTCAAAATGCAACGGGAAAGTTGGTCGCAGACTTTGGGCATCAGAAAATGTGGGTAAAGTGGGGACCTGAGAAGTTCACATCCGGTAGGGGGAAGAAACAGGTGGAAATATGTGGGACTGAACCTAGAGCCATGTGGTTGGTGATCGAGCCACTCCTACAAGCGCTCCTGATGAGCAAGTCACACAGCTAAACCTGCACCTGTATATTCAACACTTTCGTAATCTTTTTCACCTCTATCCCGATTTTCTTTACTTTCATTCATATACATACGTACATATATGTATGTGTATATATATATATATATATATATATATTATATATATATTATATATATATATAATATATATATGTATGTATGTACACATACACACACACACACACACACACACATATATATATATATATATATATATATATAATATATATATATTTATATATATAGAGGTATGTGTGTGTATCGATATATATTTAAATATTATGTTCTATGCCAACCTTCTTGTGCTGTCCCCTACTAATTCATATTTTAATGCACCTCAATTCCATTATTCTCTTCTCACTCTCTTCCCGCCATGCTTCCTACTTCTCTTTTTATAGTTTTTCTAAAAATTTCCATATTTTTGTCTTTTGTAAATATCCATCATTCCTCCTGGTATTTTGGGTTTCTTGTTTTCATTTTATTTCCTCGTCATTTGTTTTTCTAACTTTTCTGTAATTCCCTCATTTTATCTTTCCTTTTCTCCTTGTTTCAACTTTCTTTTCCTCCTGTCTTTTTTTTCTTACTTTCGTTCTTTATTTAATACGTAGTTAAGTATACAGTCATGTAAGCATGAATATATTTATAATTACGTATATATATATGTAGGTGAAAGCGTTGTAGAAACTGAAAGAACCTGGTGTTGGTTTGATTACCTTCCGTAACTAAAGGTATCTACAAAAGAGCCGAGAGATTAACTGACACTCCGTCGGTTACGACGACGAGGGTCCCATTTGATTCTATGAAAGGAAGAGCCTGATAGTCAAATAAACGTGCATGTGAACGAGCACCCGATAGACATGCGTGCACTTAACGTAGCTTTTAGAGAGAGTTCAAATGACGCAGAATATGACAAGGATGGCCTTTGGAAATACAGATGCTACTCGATTTTACCAGCTGGGTGGACTGAAGCAACTTGAAATACAATGTTTTGTTCAAGTACTGAACGGGTCGCTGTGATCTGAAATCACGACCTTGCGATCGTAAGCCGATTATCCTAACCATTAAGCCACGCGCATTCATCTGATAGATTAAGTATCAGGTTTTTTTTTAAGGATGCTCTACGGTGTTGCCCATTCATGGATGCAATCACTACAAATATATATATACATGTGGCGGAGATAGGGAGAGAATAAATATAGAGAAGGTAGAGAGACAATCACTACAAATATATATATACATGTACGAGCACTCCGTCGGTTACGACGACGAGAGTAGCAGCTGATACGATCAACGGAACAGCTTTGCTCGTGAAATTAACGTGTAAGTGACTGAGCAATTTACAGACACGTTTACCATTAACGTAGTTCTCAGGGAGATTCAGCGTGACACAGAGTGTGACAAGGCTAGCTCTTTGAAATACAGGTACTACTCATTTTGTGCCAGCTGAGTGGACTGGAGCAACGTGAAATAAAGTGTCTTGTTCAAGGACACAACGCGTCGCCGGGAATTGAACTCGCGACCTTACAATCGTGAGCCGAATGCCCTAACTACTAAGCCACGCACCTTCACATATATCCATATAGGAGTAAATGTAAGGACAAGCAACTTAGACAAGTCGATATACAAAAATGTTAAATACATTTAATACAGGAAATGTAAATATCTATAAATATAAAAGAAGACCGACTTACACAGAATGGAAAAGATATCATGAATTTTGGAGGTTAATTCCTGAAAGCACTTTTTATATGTATATATATGTATGTATGTGTGTGTGTGTGTGTGTGTGTGTGTGTGTGTGTGTGTGTGTGTGTGTGTGTGTGTGTGTATGAGGAGGTGCAATGGCTTAGTGGTTAGGGCAGCGGACTCGTGGTCATAGTACCGCAGTTTCAATTCCCAGACCGGGTGGTGTGAAAGTATATTCAGCGAAAACACTTAAAACTTCACGAGGCTCCGGCAGAGTGTCGTGGCGAACCCTGCTGTACTCTCTCACCACAATTTTCTCTCACTCTTTCTTCCTGGTTCTGTTGTACCTGCCTTTCAAAGGGCCAGTCTTTCCACACACTGTGTCACGCTGAATTTCACTGAGAACTACGTTAAGTGTACATGTGCCTGTGGAGTGCTCAGCCACTTGCACCTTAACTTCACGAGCAGGATGTTCTGTTGATCGGATCAGCTAGAGCCCTCGTCGTCGTAACCGACAGAGTGCCGTCTATATGTAAATTTTTTGTATCAAATGTATTAAATATTCTTTTGTTTATCAACTTGCCTAAATTTTATGTCGTTATCTTTACTCCTGTATCTGCTCAGCTTCAAATATCTTAAGTACTACGAAATATATTATATACAGAGAATAACTATCTCTGATGTATATATATATATTATATATATAATATATATATATATATATATATATATATATATATATATATAATATATATTATATATATATATGATACAAATGGAATAAGAACAACGACACAAATAAAACAAGGACGGAAAAAACGGAGAATGCTACACAAATACAAATAACAGGATATAACAACGGTGTCTTTCGACTATAGACGAATCAAACTAAGCTGGAGTGTGGGGAAATAAAGCCCCACGGCCGGGATACAAGATTTTAATGGCACAGGGATTTTAATGGCACAGGTCGAACGAATAAGAATAGTGACGTACAAGATTTAGATAAATATATACTTACATACAAGAGATCAAGGTGTACGTAACCCAATACATATATATAGAGCAAAATTTAGATTCAATTTATATATATTAATAAATATATATACACATATACACACATATCTTTAATCTTTTAGTGCGTTCAGTCATCACATAGTGGCCCTGCGACGGCATCTCCTTTAGGAGTATGAGTTGAAAGAATCGACCCCAGCACTTCATATAAAATATTTTCCCCGAATCGCCAGAAGCGGTTGACAAGCGGTGATGGGTGACAAACACACATACACGTAGGTACGCGCTCACGCGCGCGCGCACACACACAGACGCGCTTACACACACACACACACACGCGCGCGCGCACATACATATACAGTTTTCTCTTACCAAATGCACTTGGTTGGCCCGAAGCTAAAATAGAAAGCATTGGAGCAATTTCCATGCAGTGAAACTAAACGCGCAAGGATAAGGTATGTATATATATGGAATTGGAAAGACACATGCAACACTTCATCCACCGCATGCAGTTCTATGGCTACAACGATAGTCACAAGTTTAGAGTGTACAAAGGAGCAAGGACTAAGTACAAAGCTATCATATAGAGTCATGCTAAGGGAATCTGCACGCTGTACAGGAGTAAATCATGGAGCAGCATGGGAAGGACCAGTAATATGATAGATAAGGCCAACACTTGGTATGACAACAGAAAATACCAGTGTCATGTTCTATGATACTAACCCTGGCGGCGAATTAGCACATCTCTTTAGAAAAACATTAAGGCTAATCTACGAATTAAAGTAATGGGGAGGCCTGATGACCCTTTTAAATCCATGATTGCAATACCTATCCCTTTGATAAGTCTCCTTGTACTGAGTACAATTATAGCGCATGCAGGATGAACACACATGTTAACTGCAGAGTAATATCTTACGATATACTGAGAGACGGTACAGAAACATGACAATTACCTACATAGGAGAGACTGCACACAGAACAGGAGAATGTATAGGTGGCCATTGGCGAGAGCTGAAAGAAGGGGAAAGCTCGCCAATGCACAACAGGAACAGGCAGAACATGGAGGCTCGATTAATAGCATAGAGTTAAAGTACTATCAACAGTCAGTCTGCTTATCTATCTATTTATCTGTCTGTCTGTTTATCTTTCTATCTATCTATCTCTATCTCTCTCTCTCTCTCTCTCTATCTATATATATATATATATATATATATCAACCTATCTATCTATCTACATACCTGTCTGTCTGTCTGCCTCTCTCTCTATATATATAATATATATATATATATCTGCCGCACTGTCTGTCCGTTGTTTATCTGCTTGCCTGTCTGTCTTTCTGTCTATCTACCATTCCCTTCTAATCTTTCTGAGCATATCTCCTGTTTTATTCTTTGAACAGTCTTCAAATTATTTTTACTCTTTTATCTCTCTCTCTCTCTCTCTCTCTCTCTCTCTCTCTCACCTTGCTTCTTCCTCTTTCCCATCACTAATTTACTCATCCATCTCTTTGTATTCTCTCATTTTATCTCTCATATCTGCCACTGTTCAACAACTTTTCCCGTAAATGCTCTTCCGTTATTTCCTTTCCATCATTTTTTCCTCCACATTTTTCCATCATTTAATCTCATGCCATCTTTGCCAAGACAGCCTTGATATTTACCCTACCCCTCTTTTCTCTCTTTACATTTTTTCTCTCCCTCTCAGCGTCTGTCTTTCTTTCTCTCTCTCTCTCTCTCTCTCTCTCTCTCGAGTTGTCTCATTTCAAATCACTCGCCCTTCTTTTCTATCGCCTCACCATATTCTTTCTCCCTCTCTCTTCATCTCTTTCTTGTTCTGTTACTGCCTTTTTCTGTTTCTGTCTCCCACTCTCTGCCTACATTTTCTCTCCTTCTCTCCTTCAATCTCTCTCCTTCTCTTCTCCCTTTCATTCGCTCTCTTTTGCCCTGTTACTTTTTGACTGTCTGTCCCTCTCTCACTTCGTCTGTTTTTCCGTCTTTCTATCTGTCTATCTGTCTGTCTATCTATCTATCTATCTATCTATCTATCTATCTATCTATCTATCTATCTATCTATCTATCTATCTATCTATCTATATATCTATCTATCTATCTATCTATCCATCTATCTGTTTCTCTGTGGCACTTTCCGCCTGCCTGTCTCTCTATTTGTCTCTGTCTGTCAGCCCGTCTGCTTTCTGTCCGTCTCTCTCTCCGTCTTTCTGTCTAACTACTCTCTCTGGATTGTCGTATTCAAATTTCTTGTCCTTCATTTCTCTACCGTCACTTTTCTCTCCAACCATTTCTTTTCTGTCTCTCTGTCTCTCTCTCTTTCACTCTTTATATTCAATCCCCTCCCTCATTCTCTCTCTCCCGCTTGTTCTCTTCTATGTTACTCGTCTCTCTCTACCTTTTCTATATTTATTCTCTCCCTATCTCCACCACACACACACTCTCTCTCTGTCCTTGTCTTTCAATCTCTGTCTCACTCACCCACTTACTCATTGACATCTTTTCTACCTTAACTCCTAATTTAACCCCACACCCACACCCTCTCCCACTCTCATACTCTTACCGATTATCTCACCCCTTACTCTCACCACCACTCCACGACCATTACCTGCAACATCACCATCACTTGTCAAGCGATAGAAAATTGGATTACTCGTCCATTTTCTCAAAGGTCAAGAAGTGACCCATTGGACTGAGCATAGCGCTGTTCCTTTGCGATGGTAGTAGTGATGATAATGATGATGATGATGGTGTCGGAAACATGGTTAGTGATCGAGGTGGTGGTGATGACGGCGGAGGTGATCATAGTAATAGCGATGCAATTATTTGTAATGATGGCGTCGGCGATGGACGTAGTGGTGAAGCTGGCGTTGATGATGATGATAATGGTGATGATGATATTGGCAATGGAGGTATTGGTGGTAGGTGAGTGGGCGATGGTAGTAGTGGTAGTGGGAGTAGTGCTATGGGTGATGATGATAGTAGTGGCGATGGCGGTGTTGTAATGATGATGGTGTTGCCGATGAAATTCTTGATGGTTCTGGAGTCGGTGATGGTGGTATTGGTGATGGCGGCGTATACCATTCAAATGTCCATGATGGTGGTATTGGTGATGGTAGTAAAAGCGAGCTGCAATTGGTGAGAGTGATAGTGGTGATGGTGTTGATGATAATATTTGTGATGGTGATGGTGGCGATGGTCGTGCTGATAGTGGTGGCAATGTTGGTGGTGTTCTTATCAAGAGTGGCAGCAACAGTGTTGTCGGTAGTGATGGTCACCACTTCATATTATAGATTCGGCGTCGTTGTCGGTGGCATTGACAACCATAATATTCTTTTCTTCTCTAGGCACAAGGCCCGAAATTTTTGGGGAGGGGGGCAGTCGATTAGATCGACCCCAGTACGCAACTGTTACTTAATTTATCGACCCCGAAAGGATGAAAGACAAAGGCAACCTTGGCTCAACTCACGAACATTCGAACAGTCAACTGACCATCACCTGGCTCCACCCGCATCACATGGTTAATGTTAACCTCAATTCTTCTCGCTGAAGGCCATCCACTTCTGGGGTTGTCTTCGGGGATTCCGCGTCCCTTTTTAAACCTTTTGTGTTAATCGAAAACCTATAAACGCAACAGCGTCTAATCCCCTTACATTTACTGCAGTAATCTACAGACGGAGTTTTTCCAGTCGGACCAGAAACTTCAGCTGGGTATGTTGCTGTGTGCTCAATACGTGACGGCTTAAAATTAGGGATGTCTAAAAAAAAAGTACGTGAAAAAACGCACAATGGCTGAAATCACAGATATATTCATCGGATATTACATCACAACATGACGCAAACCGCGAATCACCTCCCACTCACAACTCACGCAATACACTAAGTCCCGTTATTTCCTGGTTAAAACTCGAATACTACGTGAATAAGGTTAACGGATATAAATACAATTAAATACAAGCACGCATGTAAACACATACATATACACAGACACACACGCACACACACACGTCTATATATGTATTTCCATCTATCTATCTATCTATCTATCTATCTATCTATCTATCTATCTATCTATCTATCTATCTATCTATCTATCTATCTATCTATCTATCTATCTATCTATCTATCTATGCATCTATCTATCTATCTATCTATCTATCTATCTATCTATCTATCTATCTATCTGTCTGTCTGTCTGTCTGTCTGTCTGTCTGTCTGTCTGTCTGTATGTCTCTCTCTCTCTCTTTCTCTGTATATATATATATATATATATATTATTTCTATGTAATATATTATATATATATAATATATACAAAACATTGTAGATCTTTAGCTGGGCTAAAAAGTCACATTCGATCACAGCACCAGTAACAGTTAAGCTTCGTGCAATGGCCATACTTGATAACGAGGGGGCAGCGATATTATGTGTGTATATATATATATATATATATATATATATATATATATATATATATATAAACAAGAAGGGTAGTATATTATTTACTACCAGGTGCCCAGCACAAAAGACGAATTAGTCATAAGACAAAAATATTATTCATATAGAAAAATATTATTCATGTAGTTATACAATTAAGGGCTCCTAAAAAGATGCCGAGTGCTGGGAACACAAAAAGGGGATAAATCGAGGTGAAATCAAAAACGTTACCGATAACTTTAACAACTCGTACCGCGGTTTCTGCTTCTTTCTAGCAAAACACAGAATATGTTTGCTAAGGCCAGCTTCATCAGCAGACCTCGATTAAATTTAGGCGACTCGCTGATGAAGCTGGCCTTAGCAACATATTCTGTGTTTTGCTAGAAAGAAGCAGAAACCGCGGTACGAGTTGTTAAAGTTATCGGTAACGTTTTTGATTTTCACTCTCGATAAATTCATCCCCTTTTTGTGTTCCCAGCACTCGGCATCTTTATTTAGGAGCCCTTAATTGTATAACTACATGAATAATATTTTTCTATATGAATAATATTTTTGTCTTATGACTAATTCGTCTTTTGTGCTGGGCACCTGGTAGTAAATAATATTACTACCCTTCTTGTTTATATTCGCATACTACATGATGGATTATTCGTAAAATTCTTCCCGGCATGCCGTGTAAATTTTGCGTCTGCGCAGAGATTTGAAAAGTTAAGATCTGCTAGTAGTCGGGTTCACACATAGTCCCACATCGCTGCAGACCCGATTAAATTTAGGCGACTCGCTGATGAAGCTGGCCTTAGCAAACATATTCTGTGTTTTGCTAGAAAGAAGCAGAAACCGCGGTACGAGTTGTTAAAGTTATCGGTAACGTTTTTGATTTTCACTCTCGATAAATTCATCCCCTTTTTGTGTCCCAGCACTCGGCATCTTTATTTAGGAGCCCTTAATTGTATATATATATATATATATAATCATATAAATATATATATATACACACAATATATTATATATTATATATATATATATATATATAATATATATACACACTTATATATATATATGTATATATATATGCATATATATATATGTATATAGAAATGTATTATATATATATATATAATATAATATATATATATATATATATTATATATACTCTCTTACTCTTTACTCTTTTACTTGTTTCAGTCATCTGACTGCGGCCGTGCTGGAGCACCGCCTTTAGTCGAGCAAATCGACCCCGGGACTTATTCTTTGTAAGCCCAGTACTTATTATATCGGTCTCTTTTTTGCCGAACCGCTAAGTTACGGGGACGTAAACAAACCAGCATCGGTTGTCAAGCAATGCTAGTGGGACAAACACAGACACACAAACATATACACACATATACATATATATACATATATACGACAGGCTTCTTTCAGTTTCCATCTACCAAATCCACTTACAAGGCATTGGTCGGTTGGAGGCTATAGCAGAAGACTCTTGCCCAAGATGCCACGCAGTGGGACTGAACCCGGAACCATGTGGTTGGTTAGCAAGCTACTTACCACACAGCCACTCCTGCGCCTATATATATGTGGAGGCGCATATATACATATACTCGCGGTCGTAAGATCGCGGTTTCGATTTCCAGACCGGGCGTTTTGAGTGTTTATTGAGCGAAAACAACTAAAAGCTCCACAATGCTCCGGCAGGGGGTGGTGATCCCTGATGTACTCTTTCAACACTCTTTCTCTCACTCTTTCTTCTGTTGGTCTGCTCGCTTAGCCAGCGGGGTGGTGTCATTCGAAGGCTAAAACAATGCGAACGCATTGTGACCAGCGATGTGTAGCAACATCTGATGGTTTGGTTAGTCACGTGATCACGTGATGTATATATATATATATTTATATATGTATATATGTATATATATATATATATATATAATGTACATATACACACACACATATATATTTTTTATTTTATTATTTGTGCGGCCATACTGGAGCACCGCCTTTAGTCGAAAATAATGGACCCTATGACTTATTCTTTGTAAGACTAGTATTAATAATGTCGTCTCTCTCTGTATCACAATCTGTTTCCCTGAAGTCGTGATACAAAGTAAAATCCACATATACCAAAGCTGTTACTATATATATGTAGTTAATCCAAACACACACATACATATATATATATATATATGCACACACAACAAACAAGCACACAGGCACACACACATTCCTAGAATCAGTCACAGAGAGAAAGACACACTGAAAAACATACAAACACATATGGAACTCTTATCGCGTCCATCAACATCGATGCGATAGCTACTCCAGCGAAGGCAAAGATGTGACAGTTGTGTAACGATTTCCCTGCCTAACACGGCGCAGGTGTCTGTCGGAAGTGTATAACTTTGGACGCTTTTAAAAACAATATATTCTGATTCATCCTAAGCGTTACTGAGGTTTACAGTCGCATGGGAATGCAAGTAAATGCGATCGACTTCAGAATTTCATTGTGTTTGATAGAATCAGAAACATTGAAATAAAATACTTCAAAATCCTTTTTCAGCGTCATGGGGTTTAGGGTTTCTTAGTTTGTGGGTATGAATATATGAATAAGTGGATGAGTGAGCCCGAGAAATATATAGAAATATATAGAAATAATGCATGTTTACTTATATATATACACGCATATATATATATGCATATGTACATATATATGTATATATATATACATACATATATATATACATATAAATATACACACATGCATATGTATATATGTGTGTGTGTGTGTGTGTATATATATATATATGTATGTATATATATATATATATATATATATATATTTCTTTCTCCCCATTGTTCTTTCTCTATCTCTAGATGTATACGTTTGTATATATTTATGATATATAAGTACAGAAGCCCACCTCATTCGCGCTGCTTCTATAGAGGTTACACGTGAGGAGAATGTTGAATGCTTAAGTAGATATCAGGAATCTTACAGCATTGATCTTAATCCTTGTGGTAATTAAATATAATTTAAAAGACTCTTTGAAACACTTCTGGCTACCATCTCCCACGCTATCTCCGTATAATCACAACTAAATACATACAATTACACAGAATCATATGCAGGAGCCCGTATATGTCTGCTATGTACGCACGTGTGTATACATGTACGTATATGAGTGCTCATGTATGTGTATGTGTGTAAGTGTGTGTGTGTATGTGTGTGTGTGTCAATGCATGCATATATATTCGTGTTTCAAGTGAGGCAGTGTTTGTTCTCCTCCCTACATATATGCATACATACACACATACAAGACTATTACTACGACTACTTCTATCATTACCAGACACATACGTACTTATATATATATATATATATACGAACCACATGATTTGGGGTTCAGCCTTATTGCGTGGCACCTTGGGCAAGTACCTTCCACTATAGCCTCGGGCCAAACAAAGCCTTATGAGTGGATTTGTTAGACACAAACTGAAAGAAGCTCGTCGTATATATGTATATGTGTGTGTGTGTGTGTGTGTGTGTGCGTGTGTATATGTTTGTGTGTCTGTGTCCCCCCAACATCGCTTGAAACCGATGCTGGTGTGCTTAGCGGTTCGACAAAAGAACCGATAGAATAAGTACTAGGCTTACAAAGAATAAGTCCTGGGTGTCGATTTGCTCGACTAAAGGCGGTGCTCTTGCATGGCTACAGTCAAATAACTGAAACAAGTAAAAGTGTAATTTTATATATATATATATATATATATATATATATATATATCACGTGATCACGTGACCGACCAGTCCATCAGATGTAGTAATTATTAAAACAAAGTTTTATATCTTGGACATAGTGATACCGAATATTTCGCATCCACAAAGCTAAAGCTTTGCGGACATCTATATAAAAAAATATCAAAATTATCAAAAATTATCAAATTTCTACGTCGCTGACGTAGGGGAACGCTCGGAGAACGAGAAATACGTCTTAAATAATAAAAAAATAATGGGGACGTGTTATTTCCCCTGAAGCAGAGGAAAAAACCCCAACTCTTATAGACCCAAAGTGTCCTAACTAGCAAACGGGGAGGTCCAATTTTCTATTAAGTAGCGCCACATTTAGTGGCCACATTTAGAAAGTACTTCTTTCCGACTATTTGACGCGTGTGGTTTCGTGTAGGCTCTCTCCGTGATGCAGTTCTTGGAACGACCACTTCCATTAATATATGAGCGTGGATGATCAATTAATTTCCACCTGATAACACGTGGGGTACCTCGATCTTTCTGGGACTGTGGAGGAATACTGGTGGTTAAGAAGACGTCGTTTGAAGGAAGTACTCGCAGATCCAATCTATCCACAAACGTGGGATGTGGCCCTAATCGCACTCCTGTTAGCATATGGTGCGGAGCCGGTCATTCCTGCGGTGTCGAAGGTAGGTACTTGGTCATCACCCGTGGTGTTTGTACTGGGAATAGTGGATCCCTCCTCCATGTCGTTGGTCCTGGATTGGTCATTTCTAGGCGCGACAATTGTACTGGTGGTAACATACGTTCCGGGCCACGTCACTCTATCTGTATCAATGAAATGTTCAATATCTGTGGCGGTGGTACCGGGGTCTTCGGTGATGCTCTATGTGACTCTGGTCCTGGACTGTTTATTATCTCTGGGCGTGGCAACTGTATTGGCATAAGGACTGGTTAATCTATTGTTGGATGGTACAATACTGTCATTGCAGATAGCATGTCTAGGTATCACCGTAGCCTCATAGATGAGGGTACTTGTTAAAATGTTTTCTTTTTATGTTAGGTGCACAGCTAAAGGAGACTCTTAGGTTGTGTCTTTTAAGTAAATGTCTGTAGTAATGTGTGTGTGTGTGTTTGTGGGAAATTTTTGTCTATCAATCTAAGGAAAATCGTTCCCACACAAGTCTTGACGTTGAGTGAGAAATGTAGAACAAACCAAACGTCATTTCTGCAGAGCTTCTTTTCCGGGTGCTCGGGTCAGGCATGCAGTCCGTAAAACCCCTTGATGCCAGTGCCTCAATCCAGTAGGGGGGGGTGTAATTTTTACCACATTGATTCACAGCAGTCCTTTCATTATTCCTAATTGATGGGACCATTTTTAGCAGAAAATTTCAAAAACCTTGTCAATATTTGTCTCCAGTTTTCTCGAAGTTCGTCACACCTGTTTTTCCCCATTTTAGCAAAAGTTAAAGAATAATTGTTATATTATTGCAATATGAATTAATATTCATTAGACTAATCCTAGACGTTTAGATAAAACTGGTCACTAGTCGAACAATGCCAACATAATTGTCTGGACTCATTTTAAGTACCCTAAGATTTTAATCCCCGTCCATTAATTCTTCATCATGATCCTTGTCATCGTCGTCGGCGGCGGCTGCGTTCTTGTCGTCATCATTATCCTCATCATTCTCACCATCATAGTCATCGTCAAGAACTTCTTCATCGTTATCGTCGTCGTCATCAACATCATCATCAAGAACAGCAAAGACATCAACAATAGCTACAATAACATCGTCACTCGCATCACCACCAACATACCACCGTCATGGCAAGAAACACTACGACTGCAACCAACACCACATCCACCAGCACCAGCAACACCACCACCACCGCCGCCGCCGCCAACAACAACAGCAAGAACAACAACACCACCACCAACAACAACAACAACAACGACGACGACGACAACAAGAACAAAATCGGCAGCACCACCACCGCCACCACTATCATCATTGGCGTCGAAGTCGTCGTCATAATCATCATCATCATAATCCTTACCGTCGTCATCGTCATCATCAACATCCTCAACATCATCAGCAGCAGCAACATCGTCATCATCCCCATCTTCCTACTCCTATCTCCACCACCGCCACCGCCGCCGCCGCCGCCGCCATCACCACAACCACCAAAACCATGATCATTATCACTGTCTTCGTTATCAACATGATCATCGTCATCATTATCATCATCATCATCCTCACCATTATCATCATCGTTATCAACATCATCATCGTCTTCATCATCATCATCATCCTCATCATTATCATCATGATGATCATCATCAACATCATCGCTTCAACCCTCGCCATCACCGTAATCATCGCAACCCTTATCCATCATTATCATCATCGTGATCTTCATCATCAACTTCATCTTCATCATCATCATCATCATCATCATCACCATTATCATCATCATCATCGTCGTCATAATCATCGTCATCATCATCATCCTCCTCCTCATAATCATCATCGTCTTCATCATCATCATCATCGTCGTCGTTGTCATCGTCATCGTCTCAAATCTCCGTCGTTGCTATCGTTGTCGTTATCATCTCTACTGAACAACGTCAACGAGACATTTCCCACACAAGAAAATTATTACCAAACGAACACAAATAATACAAATGAAAACGAGCTTTCACTTGTTACTGTAACAGTCATGAAATATTCACTAATACATGCAGACAGTGATAAACGAGTTACAGTATATTGAAGACAGGGAAATATGATAATGCTAACAAAATTAGAATGGAAAATATTAATAGTAATGATAGCAATAATAAAAATGATAATAATAATAACTACAATGACGAGGTAATATGCAAAACTTCGCTAAAAATACAGAACATGTATATGTGTACGTATGTGTATGTATGTATGCATCCATGTGTGTAT
This sequence comes from Octopus sinensis, assembly GCF_006345805.1. Classification (NCBI taxonomy): domain Eukaryota; kingdom Metazoa; phylum Mollusca; class Cephalopoda; order Octopoda; family Octopodidae; genus Octopus; species Octopus sinensis. The sequence continues at coordinate 24,365,338 of NC_043009.1, read as the reverse complement.
GCATGTATTTATGTATACACATGTGTGTGTGTGAGTATATGTGAGCATGTGTGCATATATATCTATTTGTATATGCATATACATGTATATATATACTTATATATGCATATATATGCATTTATGTATGTATACATATATATATATGTATGTGTGATTGTGTGTGTGCGTGTTACATACATGCATATATGTGTGTGTATATGTACGTATATGTATATTTATATATATGTCTTTATGTATGTATGTATGTATATATACTTACAGTCAAATATATATATATATATATAATGTATATATATGAGTGTGTGTGTGTGTATGCATTTGTGGAAATATATTATAGTATTATATTTCTTAAATAAACACATTTCGTTCTGTGTGTATATGTGTATCTCTTTGTGTGTGCGTGTTTGTATGTATACAATCATGTATTCATATATACAAACACGCACACACAAAGAGATACCCATATACACACACAACGAAATGCGTTTATGTAAGAAATATGCTATAATATATTCCTACAAATACATACACACACACACTCATATATATACATTATATACACACACATATATATATATATGAATGTAAGTGTATATACATAATACAAACATAAATACATATATATATATGTATACATACATAAATGCATACACAAACTCATATATACAAGCACACACACTCATACATACAGACGCACTCATATATACATACGTATATATAACTGTAAATATACATATATATATACACATGTGTGTGATTGTGTTAGTGTTCCAGCAAACACACACACGCATGCACACACACACATACACACACACACACACACACACTATATATATATATATATATGCGTATGTGTTGATGCACACATATGTAGAAATACACATGAAAAGGAGACGGTGTAAAGCCGTGAGAGTAGAGAAAGAACAGACTATGTGTCAGAGACTTAAAATACGAACATAAATATGCATAATAATTTAAAACTTTGCAAAAGTTAATTAAGTAAACTAATACCGAAAACGCCGATAGATTAATGCTTCATTAGTCAAATTGTAATACAATATATTAGAAGAAACATCAAATTGTGGCATAACAATTACAGAAAATGGCGGGATGGTTGCTATTCATGTTACAGATCAATATCACGTGGTGTTGGTTTGCCATGGACGGAAAAAAAGAATTTATGAAACACGAATAAAAATATATGGGGTGAGGACGTTTGTTTTTAAATTGATGTCGAAAGTAATCTTAATATGTGCACATATGTATATGTGTATGCTTGTCTAAGTAAATATATATATATATATATATATATATATATATATTTTACTACCCACAAGGGGCTAAACACAGAGGGGATAAACAAGGACAGACAAAGGGATTAAGTCGATTACATCGACCCCAGTGAACTAGTACTTAATTTATCGACCCCGAAAGGATGAAAGGCAAAGTCGACCTCAGCGGTATTTCAACTCAGAACTTAACGGCAGAGGAAATACGGCTACGCATTTCGCCCGGCGTGCTAACGTTTCTGCATCATAGGACCCCCGTGCACTAGAAGGAACAGCTAAAGTCCAAACCAATAATTAGGGATAAAATTTCGAAGGAAATGAAAAATAAAACTTTTACCATCTATTTCCTGGACCATGGTTTCAGACTTTATTTAGCAAGTAAAATAATTTGCTAGGCGAAGTTTAAATGTATAGTGTATTTTATATGAATAATATGCATATAGTCTATTGACTAATTTTTCTATTCGCTAGGCCACTGGTGGTAAACATTTCTAAAATCTTTATTACCCTGATATTATATATATATATATATATATTATATTATATATATATATATAAATATAATTATGTATATATATATATATATCTAAGTATACATATATGCAGTCGTGGATATGTGGTAAGAAGTTATCTTTCCAATCACATTGTTCCAGGTTGAGTCCCCCTGCATAGAAACGTCGGCGTGTTGAACTATAGCCTCGGACTGACCGGCGCCTTGAGAGCGGATTTGGTAGACGGAAAGTGAAAGTGATCGGTCGTACATGTGTATATTTAAGTGTGTGCTTTTCTGTCTGTACTTGTTCACCATGGCCGCTTCACAAGCGGTGCTCCAGAATGATCGCTGTATATGATTGAAATAAGTAAAAAATAAAAGATATATATATATATATATATATATATACATATAAAGACACACACACACACACATATATATATATATATATAATATATATGCATGATATATATATCTATCTATCTATCTATCTATCTATCTATCTATATATATATTATATATATATATATATATATATATATATATATATATACATGTATATCAATATCTATATCTATATATATATATATCTATATATCTATATAATATATATATATGTTTCTTTCTGAAATTTGAGAAAGAAACACTCATTATATTTTTCTTTATAAAACTTAATTGCATGGAACTGATAACACAAAATTCCTCGAATTGAGCTCTATCATTTGAGTTTAATTAAAACATAGTTTGTTTTAAGAATAAAAAAGTTAATTATAATTTCATCCATTTTTTTACCATATATTTTTCATTATATCTTACCTCACAACTTTTTTAACACAAATTTTTGTTGCATGGGACAAAAATTATGAAATTCATCATGCTTTCTTGTATCATTGAAGCTCAGATAAATGTATTTTACTTTTACAATAAAAAAATTGTTTAAAACTAGACTTGATTGGGGGCGTTACTTACTCTCCTATAACGTTGGTACAAATTTTGATGCAATTTTTTTCTACCGAACGAAATATTAATTTTTGTTTATACCAAAATTTTGCTATGGATGAGTCATCTTCAAAAATGTCAACAATTTTTAATTTAGTGAGTAAACTGAGCGTAGTTGAATGATACATACATACATGCACACATACACACACACATACATATATATATGTATATGTATATATATAACACAAAGTAAGTTAGGCGTTATGGGTGCAACCCACTAAGGTACAGTATTTATCCAATATATTGTTGGTAAAGTACCCAAATTCTTAATACATAGATGTTTTTAATTGCAATACAATTAACTTATTTATTGTATTAATCGCGTGAAGATAAAGAAATATTTTACCATTAATTTATACTACAAATAAGAAAATGGAGAAACAATTTAGTTGGTTCATCAACTTTCAGATATTAGAATGTTGAATTATTTATTCATTTAACAACATGAGAATATTAATAGCATACATATATATCTTATAATTCAATACATATAAGATAAGAATAGAAATTATAAAATCATAATATTAATTATTGAAATCATTAAAATCACTCCTTATAGCTGTTTCAGCCTATGGTTAAAAGTAGTTATTTTAATTTTTATTGCCTATAGTTGTCAATTTTATTGAGGTTGTAAGCATTTAAAAATAGGGTACTTATATATATAACTATAGGCCTCGGCAGAGATTATAAAGAACTTTAAAAATATTAATACATGAAACAGGATACACGTATAATTTAATATATATATGAAAATATGGACAAATATCTTTATAGATTTATACATATATACACATATACATACATAAGCAGAGTGTATATACTTTTACATGTATAAAAATACATAAACACAATTAAACAATAGGTCCAAGTTAATATACCATTCGTCATATACATATAAATATACATATATACTGGAACATATAAACACGTCTATGCTCATGACTACATAAACACTAATCAATTATTAATATTATTATTATTATTATTATTGAGTGAGAGAGCAGTGCATGCCATCAAAGTGACACTGGGGTAAAATATACGAAGCCCACTATACCCATCATGACTACCCGTCTCATAAAGGTACACCAGGCACATGCATCACAACCATATGTGCGCGACATGGTGATCTCATATCAAGATAAACAGCACATGACCTTGCAGGTGGGGCCCAGTTAGAATTTTCTTCAGGTTGAGTAGCCCATCCCGCTCAAAAGGTCCCTGAATAAGGGTTGTTTAAGGATGTTGAAAGAACCACCCATGTTTCCAGAGGTGATTATTCAAACCTCCAAGAATCCCTCTCAACACATGGCTATGATGCTCCCCACTACTTCTGCTCGTGATCAGAGATACACATATCGTCAGCCCCTAAGGGACATGCTCAACTGGTTAAGGTCAAACAACTAAAAAGCAAATCTGTGGTATTGAGCAGAATATTTGCTGAGGCCCATCTTTTATACCAAGACAAAACAATTTACATGATAACACTTCCAGTCAGTTAAAATCAGAGGCCATGAGAGCCACTGCCTGGTACTGCATCAGGGCAATTATTATTATATTATTATTATTATTATTATTATTATTTATTATTATTATTATTATTATTATTATTACTATTATTATTATTATTATATTATTATTATTATTATTATTATTATTATTATTATTATTATTATTTTTTATATTATTACTATTATTATTATTATTATTATTATTATTATTATTATTATTACTATTATTATTATTATTATTATTATTATTATTATTTTATTATTACTACTACTACTACTACTATTATTATTATTATTATTATTATTATTACTATTATTCAGTAGTTTTATTTTTATAGCGTGCTTTCACTTCACTACCGAGCGCAGCTCTGTGTGCCTTGGGTATGTGCTGTGATTTGTTGTGATGCTCTGATGGTTATTGTATGGAAAGTGCTCTGCGTAGGATGTGTGCAGTGCCTAGTAGTGCAATTTTCTGTATGATGTATTATTATTATTATTATTATTATTATTATTATTATTATTATTATTATTATTATTATTATTATTATTATTATTATTATTATTATTATTATTATTATATTATTATTATTATTATTATTATTATATTATTTTATTATTATTATTACTATTATTATTATTATTATTATTATTACTATCATTATATATTATTAGTATTATTATTATTATTATTATTATTATTATTATTACTAATTACTATTATTATTATTATTATTACCATTATTATTATTATGATTATTATTATTATTATTACTATTATTATTATTATATTATTTTTTATAGGCGCAGGAGTGGCTGTGTGGTAAGTAGCTTGCTAACCAACCACACGGTTGCGGGTTCAGTCCCACTGCGTGGCATCTTGGGCAAGTGTCTCCTGCTATAGCCCCGGGCCGACCAATGCCTTGTGAGTGGATTTGGTAGCGGAAACTGAAGAAGCCTGTCGTATATATATATATATATATATATATATATATATATGTGTGTGTGTGTTTGTGTGTCGTGTTTCTTCCCCTCTTGCTTACAACCGATGCTGGTGTGTTTACGTCCCCGTCACTTAGCGGTTCGGCAAAAAGAGACCGATAGAATAAGTACTGGGCTTACAAAAAAATGAGTCCCGGGTCGAGTTGCTCGACTAAAAGGCGGTGCTCCAGCATGGCCGCAGTCAAAATGACTGAAACAAGTAAAAGAAAAAAAAGAAAAAAAAATTATTATTATATTATTATTATTATTATTATTATTTTATTATTATTATTACTATTATTACTATTATTAATTAATTATTATACTATTATTATTATTATTATTATTATTATTATTTATTATTATTATTATTTATTATTATTATTCCTTCCGACGCCGATGGACGTACGTGAATCAGCTCCGTGAATTTGACACAATTTCATTGGAAATCTATTGTTAGGTTTGAATATTTTTAAATATTTTTGTAGCCAAACCGACCGGCTTCTTGCGGAGCTCGTCGTTGGGCGAAATTTTGCCCCATTCGGGGTGAAATTACGTTTGAAAATTTTGAACATTTGACATTTTTCAACATTTTGAATATTACAACAAAAAAAAACATGGCTATGAAGCGAACAGTTGGCTGTTCCTTCCTTCAAGATACACTCCCTCCGCAAACACACACAACTCGTACAAAACACCCACTTCACGCCTTAAAAGGCAACAAAGATTCTCCTTCCGAACCGCAAGCACGAGCTCGGTTCAAAAGGAGAATGCAAGCCAGGACGTCGCGTTCGACGTAATTCTCGATTTTCCCCTCTGCCTTCACCTAATGCTTTGTACGGAAGGAGGAGGAAAAAAAACAAATACAAAAATCATCACAAACATTGACACGGAGATAAAAGAAAAAACTTCCAACAATTTTGCTTCTGCTGCGAAGCAAATTTCGGAGGAAGTTAAGATAACTCTAGAAGATGTGAAAAGAGCGAAGGATTTTTAAGGAAGGATGGCAATGGTATCTTCCTCAATACTCCACAAGAGGTGATTGAAAGCACCAACAAGCAAACAATAATTTACAAAGTTTTCGACAGAAAACTAAAAGAATAACAAATGCCACACCCCAACAGTTGGAGATAGCTCTAAAGCCCATTTGGGCCCAAAAGAGCTACGTAACCAAGGGGAAGCGTTTTGGAACCGTGGAGGTTCGCTTCCCAACAGAGGAGCTGGCAAGGGCGAACGCCATTTCGCCCTTGCAAACTGAGAATTTGTTACTAATTCCAACCCACCTCGGGCGAAGAGTGACAAAAATAAAAATCGACCTCGTCCCCCCTGAGCTAAATATGTCATGGCTGGTGGCAGCTGTCCTCTATGATATAGAGGACACTACCACCATTCTAGATGTCAGGAGAGTGAGGGCGAAAAACTGGTTGGGGATGGGAGTGCTGCTTCTTGCGCAAATTCAGCAAGAGAATATAAGTAAAGTCCCTGATTTCGTAAGTTTGCCGGACGGCACCAGGCTAAACGTTGCTGTGGAGGGGCGAAAGCCAAAATGTTTTCTCTGCAGCAGCGAAAGCCACTTAAAGAGGGACTGTCCCATTCACAAAAAGAGGATGGAGGCTTTCAGCAAGAGGCAGCACAACAACAACAACAACAACAACAACAACAGAACCAACAACAAAACAGCAAGAAACAGCAAAGGCTGCCACACCACCACACCATCACCAACACCAGCACCAAGACGAACAACACCACCTCCAACAACAACAACCACCACCAAACCAACACCGACAACCACCAGCAACCAACACCGACACCAGTACCTCGAAGGTCGACAGCAGCGACATCAACAGTAACAGGAGCAGCGGCACCACCGATACCGGCGGAAACAAAAACTTTTCGTCCTGCTACTGAAGCAGACCCCTCAACCATTCCTTTGCCGGATGAAGAGATCTCGGATTGTGCGAGCTCTGATTCCAACAAGGAGAATGGAACATAGTACCTCCAAAAAGAAAAGGAGGAAAAAACAAAGATTTACAGGGGAAGCACGAACAAACAGTACTTCCCACATCAACAACAACATCAACAACAACACACACTCACAACAACAACAACAACAACAACACTTTCGACACCACTACTGCCACTACCACAGACACAAAAACACAGACACAATTACAGACACGATTACAGCAGTGAATACAAGAAACCAGGAACTGGTTGAGTATTTGAAAAACAAAACAAGCACAAACATTACAGATTTCATAATACCTACACACAACACACCACCAGCACACATTCTCACAATAAAAATAAACAAAACAGTTTACAACGAAATAAAACAAATATTCCCTAACGATGTGGGATCGTTAGGGAAAAGTTTCTCTCAGAAACTTTACAAAATATTATTGAAGCACCCGTGCAAAAGCACAAGGGAGCCACCCCCACCACCAACAACAGTAAGTAGAGCCTTTTTTCTCCTTTTTTTTTTTCCTAACTTTTGAAACATGGCAAATCTTAGAATCGGTTGCTTGAATGTGAGAGGCCTCGGGTCACCTTGGAAACAGGGTCACCTGTTAAACGACCTGAGGTTTCATGATGTGGATGTAGCAGCCATCAGTGAAACCAGGCTCTCCGACCCGCAGGAACTCGCAGCCCTTTTCGGCGGATACGAGATATTTCTATCTCCGTGTCGGCCGGAGCGGGCGGTGGTGGCACTGCGGTGTTGTTTCGGAAGGGCCTGGACCTGAAAATAAGGACAGTCTTCTTGGATCCGGAAGGTAAGTTGGTGGTCCTCGACGTGGACGGTAGTGACGGCGGTGCTTTCAGACTGCTGGCTGCCTACGCTCCGACAGGAGCAGGGCAGTCGGATTATTTCAAACGTCTGGAAGTTTTCCTGGGAACGTCACGCACTCTAGTACTAGTTGGGGATTGGAACGCTGTCTTAGACGAACGTTTCGATCGGGTGGGCAGGGGAGCGTCTGATAGGAGAGGGGGAGGGTGCAAGAGCCTCGCCAACCTACTCGGCCGCTTTCAGCTGTCCGACAGGTTTCGACTAGACAACCCGAATGTGCCAATGTGGACTTGGACAAACCGCATCGGGTCGTCTAGATCGTACTTAGATAGAGTGTTTTGTAGGCCAGCGGATAAGGACAGCGTAGGGTGTCCACAATTCCACCTAGTCGAATATACGGACCACAAATTAGTGATCTGTACGGTCGACTTAGATAGGCTACATAGACAGGGACCCGGCTACTGGAAGCTGAACGCGTCGTTAACGGCGTGCAAAGCTTACAGAGACCGGATTAGTTTACTAGTTAAGCGGGCGCTCACGGGGGCAATCATCAACAACAACTGGTGGTTTGCCCTCAAGAGAGCAATTAGAGTAGAGTCGATTAGGTATAGTAAGACTCTAGCTATTGAACGTAGGAAGAGAGAGCGGGATTTAGTTAAGAACTAGACGAGGCTCTTGACACTGGCATCGCGACCGACGTGTTGGCGGCAAGGTTGGCCCTCGACCAACACTTCGACGCCAAACACGAAGGCTGCGTTGTCAGAGCTAAGGCACGTTCGCTAAGCGGGGAGGGGACTAGAGCCGCTCGATGGGCCCGCGTGGCGGAGGCGAAGCGAGGCAACAGAGCAACCATTCGGTCTTTGGTGGACCAGAACGGGCGCGAGGTTACCCAACCGAAGCAGATGTGTACGGTGCTTCAGCGGCACTTTGCTCAACTGTTTGGGACGAGCGGTGGAACGGACACCAACGGTACAGACTTCGGTGTGTACCTGGACGGACTGCCGCAACTCTCGACAGCGAGGCAGAGTGCTGCGAAGGACCGATATCTGCCTGGGAAGTACAGGAAGCGATGAAGAGTTGCACGAGAGGTAGATCGCCGGGTTTGATGGTCTGCCCTACGAGCAGCTTTACTTTTCAATGCCAGACTTGTTTGCGGACCTGTTGGCAAACGTCTACTGCAACTGGCAGCAAAACGGGAGAATTCCTGCTTTTGTCTGTCGAGGGGTGGTGGCTTTGCTAAAGAAGGACCCAACAAGGGGGACGTTATAGGAATTTCCGGCCCATCACTCTGCTCAATGCAGAGTTGAAGATTTTGGCCAAGGTGCTAGCCAAGAGATTGGCGCTTGTCGTGGACAAGCTGGTCGGCGGACGCAGACATACGCCGTGCCGACCAGGTCGATACACGACAACCTCCATCTCATGCGCTACATCATAGAGAGGGTGGGTAACGACGCTGGCGCGGGTGGGGCTTTGATCAACTTGGATCAGAGTAAAGCCTTCGATAGGGTCGACCATCGGTACCTGGCAGCTGTCCTCAGGCAGCCGGCTTCGGTCCAGTCTTCCGCGGTGGATCGCTGCTTTATACAGCAACATCTGCTCAGTGATACGGGTGAACGGTCACCTTTCGGAACCGTTCGACATCTCGCGTTCGGTCCGCCAAGGATGCCCTCTCTCCTCCCTCTTGTACATTTTGACTCTCGAGCCATTACTGCGCAAGTTGGAGGCTTTGAGGGGTATCCCGCGCGATCTAGGAGGCGGAAACAGCGTGTCTGCTTATGCCGACGACGTCACCGTGGTGGTGTCGAGCCACAGGCACATTGGCCTGATTGGCGAGACGCTAAACCAGTACGAAGCGGTGACAGGGGCAAAGATTAACGCGGAAAAGTCTGTGGGCTTGCAACTGGGCACCTGGAGAGGCAAGCCCATGCCGTCCAACAGCGTCGTAGGGCGCTGGACAGACGGACCCGTTAAACTGCTCGGGGTCTGGTTCGGTCCGGATCTCCAGGTGATAAGAACTGGGAAGAGGTGACGAGCAGGGTGGCACGTCTCACCCAGAAATGGGCCGAGAGGAAGCTGTCCCTGAAAGGTCGAGCGGAGGTGGCGAATGCGTACATCGCATCCGTCATCTATTACCGCTTGACCGTCGTCCCTTGTCCCGACCGCTGGTTGGCCAAGCTGGTACGTCTGCTCTTCGACTTTTTGTGGAAGGGTCAGGTGCCACTGGTCAGGCGATCCATCTGCTGTCAACGACCGCTGAACGGAGGCCTTGGAATGCCGTGATTACTGTTGCGCAGACATGCGCTCAGGCTGCGGCATCTCAAGCGCTTCCTAGACGGTGAACAGGTGTGGTCGTCTTTTGTCATTACTATTATTATTATTATTATTATTACTACTATTATTATTATTATTATATTATTATTATTATTATCATTACCATTATTATTACTATTATTATTATTATTATTATTTTATTATTATTATTATTATTACTATTACTATTATTATTATTATTATTAGTATTACTATTATTATTATTATTATTATTATTATTACTACCATCACTATTATTATTATTATTTTATCATTATTACTACCATTACTACCACTATTATTATTACCACTATTACTATTATCACTATTCCACGTCTGACCCTTGCCCCATATTTGCACAAGTTGGCTCCAAGCCCCACCCAGAGACCTCAAGGGACAACAGGGTTGGAAGTTCATGTTGTTGTTATGCCTAGTGTGCCATATATTTGGGGGGTGGGGATGTTGTACTAATGAATGTCTAAAAAAAAATTTTTTTTTTTTTTTTTAAATCGAAATTATGTTGTTTTAAACCTGAGATTACATAGAGAGTATTTTGCGTAGGATATGAGCATTTCCCATGAGCACTATCTTTTGAACTTCTGCCATTTTTGGGTTTCCTGTATCTGAGTTAGGTAGCTATCAACCCCTTTTGCTATCATTCCCAGGGCACCTAGACAACAGGTATTGTTTTAGTCTTCAGCTTCCACATTTTCTGATTTCTATTTCAAGATCTTTATATTTGCTCAGTTTTTGGTAGGTCTTGACAGATACGTTTATATCGATTGGGACAGTTCATATCAGAGGAGGCATGTTCTTTGTTTGAAGTCTTTCAATATGATGTCTGGCCTATTTGCATCTATCTTCCTGTCAGTTTGAATGGTGAAGTTCCAGAGGAGTGAGATGTGGTCATTTTCAAGCACTGGGGGTGGTTTGTGTTCCCACCAGTTTTTTCATGGGGCAATCCAGGTTTTTACAGATTACCCAGTGAATATATTGTGCAGCTCTATCGTGCCTGTTGAGATACTCTGTAGGCGCTAGAAGACTGCACTTGGAGACCACATGGTCAATGGTTTCATTTTGTTGCTTGCATACACGACACGTTGGACTGCTTCTGATCTTTAATATGTTGGCCTGGTAGTTTCTTGTTGGTAGGCATTGATCTTGAGCTGCTATAATAAAATTATTATTATTATTATTATTATTATTATTATTATTATTATTATTACTATTATTTATAGTAATCTTCACTTGAAAATACATATAATAGATTCTAATATACCAGATATTACGATACAAGATAAACAATCCACAATCCATACAAATATATATATATATATATTATATTTATATATATATATATAATATATATATATATATATATATATATATATATATATATATATATATTATATATATATATCATATATATGTATATAAATATATAAAAAAAACATACAGTTAGACTATGGTTTTCAGTATATAGTTCTTCTTAATACATATCAATATGGGGATTTTTCCTTTTCGTCAAAGTTGAAATTAAAATTATACTTATATTTGTATTAATATAGTATCGTAGAATAATTCCACAAAAAAGTTTTTTCAAATTATAAAGCATTTGATTATGTATGATAGATAAGCTATAATAGCTATGCTATATGTTATATTAATTTTTTAGAGTTTCAAAATTATTGGGGGTAAGGGAGCGATTATTTTAAATCATAAGCTACTTCTAATTGGCTAACACATTTGAATTTCTAGGCTTCATTTACTGTTAGTTAAATATATATAGAATCCGTCACTTGCTATATATAGCTTTCAACTTCTTGAAGTCACTAATATTCTGTTTGCATCCTTCAGAATAAAAATGATAACCTAACTTCCATAAGCTCATAAATAACCCTGAAGTAATACTACCCGTATAGTTAGAACACGATACTGTTCTTAGCGTTTAACCAGGTGCTTAGAACTTCTGATCAGGACTGAAACATATATGTAGGTACCTTCATTTTACTTTTTCGAGCTTTACAACTTGTAATCAATTAAGTTTAACAGTTATGTTTTCGAAAAGAAATTTTTATAAGGTACAAATAATCTATACAAAAAAAATTGTGCATATACATTATACATACATACATACATACATACATACATACTATATATATATAGATATATTATATATATATATATATATATATATATAATATATATATATATATATATAATATATATATATATATATATATATATATATATATATATATAATATATATATATATATATATATTATATATATACTGTACACATACACACACATATATATATTAGATAGAGAGAGAGAGAGAAATATGTACAACCATACACACACACGCAAATAATATGGTATGTGTGAGAATATGCAGAAAGTAAAAGGCGGTGAGTTGGTAGAAACGTTAGCACGCCGGACGAAATGCTTAGCAGTTTTTCGTCTGTCATTATGTTCTGAGTTTAAATTCCGCCGAGGTCGACTTTGACTTTCATCCTTTCTGGGCCGATAAATTAAGTACCAGTTGCGTACTGGAATCGATCTAATCGACTGACCCCCTCCTCACAAAATTTCGGGCCTTGTGCCTAGAGTAGAAGAGAATATTCAGAATTTCAGACGGAGTTACAGAAAGCGAGAGAGAGAAAGAGATGTGGAAAGGAAAGACATAGATATCCACAAAACTTGTACATGTGTGTTGTGTATGTATATATATATAATTATATATATATATATATAATATGTGTGTGTGTGTGTGTGTGTGTGTGCATGTACATACAGATATAGATTCATAGATAAAGCTATAGATATACCATAGGTGTATGGGGCCATCTCGTATTTGTAAATGAAAGTGCATATATTAATGGATCTAAAGTCATTTATTAGAAGAGAAATGCTTGGAATAAACATACATGCATAAACACACACACACACGCTCATATATACACACACATGCACACACAAACACACAAATATACATAATCGCGCCACTCACAATCTTAAAAGAAAAAATAATAAAAGGAGAATAAATAACAGAAGAATAAGTGAAGACAAAAGTTAAAAGAAATATGCAGGTAGATGCTGAGTTATTAGGCGGTCACATCCAGGTCTGAGTCGATGTTTGATCATTACGTGCAGAAATACTAATCACACGATACAAAATGCTTAAGATAAAAGACAAATTTAGCAAATAGGTAAGTTTCCCTTATTTAATATTTCCTTTCAGAAGAACGATTAATAATAATCTGTCAGGAATAACAGCAATTCCTTAGAAGTACATCTTAAGATTAATCTTCAAATTTCCTCGTTTATAAATTGACCATTTCTTGGGTTCTAAGAAAAGCTAATATCATCTCGGATCGTTTAGTGAGTAATTGTGTACGAATATATTTATATATATATATATGCATTAAACATGTATATGTATATATGTATATATGTGTAATATATTATATATGTATATAAGATATAAGTATGTATATAACTCATATAGTGTTTCTTTTGATCCTCATTCGTTTTTATTTATTCATTCATTCATACGGTATTCCTCTTTCTTCCTTTCTATCTTTCGTTGACTCTTTCATAATTTCTTTTCCATTTTTCTTCATAAGCGCCATTCATACACGCATACATACGTGCCTACCTATGCATAAACATATGCATGCATATACACACGTATATATATATATATATATATATATATATATATATATATATGTATATATATATATATATATGTGTATATATATATATATATATATATCAATACACATGTGTAAGCTTATATAATTTGTCTTTTATTTTCACGGCCATATTTTCTCTCCTCTTTTTTTCTTCATCCTATTTTTCTTTCTTCATTTATATATATATATGGCTTGGATATTTCTACTAGTAAGAAGTGAAAAGTCAGTAGCTTAATGTTTTCTCGTTAACTGCTATATTAGCTATTAAGAAATGACTGATCACAGAAAGAAAATAATATTCTCTGACGTCACATCACATATTTATCAACATCACATAACTTTATACTGATTTTCCTCCCGATTGATAATCCTCGACGCTTACGATTTCCTTTTAATATTAGCATAATTATTATTAATAGTAAAAACATTCTTCTTATTTATTTCCTCTTCTTTCTCGTTTTTGTCACTTTTCTTCTCTGGTATTATTTCTTCTTCTTCTTCTTCTTCTTCTTCTTCTTCTTCTTCTTCTTCTTCTTCTTCTTCTTCTTCTTCTTCTTCTTCTTCTTCTTCTTCTTCTTCTTCTTCTTCTTCTTCTTCTTCTTCTTCTTCTTCTTCTTCTTCTTCTTCTTCTTCTTCTCCTTCTTCTCCTTCTGCCTCTTCTTCATCGCGGTGTTGGTCATCACCATCGTCACCATGATCATCATGATCAGCATCATCATCATCACTATCATCATTTCTCCTCCTCCTCCAACTACTACTACTACTACTACTACTACTACTACTACTACTACTACTACTACTACTACTACTACTGCTATTGCTGTTGCTGCTGCAGCTATTACTACTACTGCCATACTACTACTTACTACTACTACTACTACTACTACTACTACTACTACTACTACTGCTATTGCTGTTGCTGCTGCAGCTATTACTACTACTGCCATACCACCACCACCACCACCACCACCACCAAGACCACCACCACTACTACCACTACTGTTTCTTTGATTCATTATTATTGTTGTTATTATTATTATCATTTTGAAATTAATAATTTTCTTATTATTATCGTTATTTTTCATTATCAATGCCATCATTATTTATTGTTAATATTGTTTATATTGTTATGTTTATTGCTTTTCTGGAATTAATGCTAAATTTTATTTCGATTCTTCGTATCGCTTTTATTATTAGCACTAGCATTTTTAATAATATAGTTACTCCCATGATCATAACCACCGTCACCGGCATCGTCATCGTCATCTACTCATGGACGCTCTCAATGTCGTTATCATCAGCAGCAGCAGGAACATCATCATCATCAGTATTATCATCATTATTATTATCATTATTATCATCGTCGTCGGCTTTATCATCATCGTCCTCATCACCATAACTACGTCACCACCGACACCACCAGCATCACCATCACCACCACAATCATTATCATCATGGCCTTACCACCACCACCACCACCACCAAAAACAACAACAACAACAACATCATCATCATCATCAATTAATGTTATTATGCACGTCACCACCACCATCATCGTCACCATCATCGCCACCATCATCGCCAACACTGACACCACCATCATCAAGGCCTTGCCCACCACCGCCACCACCACCAACATCATCATCGACTTAATCATCATCATCATTAATATTACTATGCACATCACCAGCACCATCATCGCCAACACCACCACAATCATTATCATCATCGCCGCCATCATCGCCACCGCCACCACCTCAATCATTACCATAATTGCCTTACCCACCACCACCACCACCACCAATGGCTTCATCATCATCATCGCCATAAGCATCACCATCATTAAGGTTATTATGCACGTGAAGAAATTCCTTTTTTCTTGGCAATATTCATTTTTATTTCTTTCAGCAACACTCGGATATGTTTCCCGTCTTGCATCCGATAACATACCAGTGCAGCATCTACAACCGCGCCAATACGATGCTGATTATTGACTACCTGATTTCAGATATTCTGTGATCTCTAAGACTCGCCATTTACAGTGAAATTACCAACTCTCAGAGAAATATTCACGTAATAATATTCTTACTGAAAGGTCACTGAACGAGCAGCCATCTAACGAAATCTGCCAGAGCTGGAGTTATACAGAGAAACACATACGCAAGCATATACATGGTAATATATATGCCAATATACATACATACATACATACATACATACATACATACATACATACATACATACATACATATTTATACACACACATACATATGTATATGTATGTATACATTTGTATATATGCATGTGTATATGGGTGTATATATATATATATATATATATATATATATATATATATATATATATATATATATATATGTGTGTGTGTGTGTGTGTGGGTGTGTGTGTGTGTGTGTGTGTATGTATATGCAATCGTATATGCAAACACGTAGGAATCTATAAATATTCATACATATAGAGACACACAATATTCCTACATTTACAAATATGTATAAAGATATACATCTACATATATACATATAAACATTCATTCTTTCATATATATATATATATTCTGTATTATGTATATATATATATATATATAATATATATATATATGTGTTGTGGTGTGTGTGTGTGTATATATATATATGCATATATATTTATAGGTATATACATATTCATACAGACAAGAAGAGAAAGAGTACACGCAGATATAAAAGTGCGCCATGCCTGTATATATAAATACATGCGTGTATATACATATATATAAATATGTAAGATATATATATATATATATATATATATATATATATATATATATATATATATATATATATTACGTGTGTGTTTGTATGTATATATATATGTATGTATATCTGCGAAAAGCGACGCAGGCAGTGAAAACGCTACTATCGCCGATGTTATATAAGACTGAAGTAGTGAAAGACCAAATACTTTGTGGTTGTTTGTAATGATATCTGACATAAGTTCGGGTTTTATTGCTTGCAAAAGGAAAGATAATGGGCGAAAATGTGAAATAACCATGACTCACAAGAAGCGTAACGCATTATATAATTAAGCACCATAAGTATATATGGACATGCACACATACATACATACATACATACATACATACATACATACATACATACATACATACATACATACATATATATATATACATGTTATTTATTGACATATTGTGCACGTATATTGATTTGAATATATATATATATATAGATATATATATATATATATATATATATATATATATATATATAATATATATATATATGAGTACATGTATATATGTATTATGTATGTTTACATTCATAGTTACCTACCTGTGTACAATTCATAATACAAACTCCACAGAAATTTTTCTGTACACTACATCTATCTCTGTTTTATACTGCGTACGCATACACACGCATGCACATAGACGCGCATCAATCCACATGCATACAAACACAAACCACATATACATAATATATAATATATAATACACACGTAGACACACAAACACACACACACACACACACACACACACACACACACACACACATAAAATTGTGTGAGTTTAGAGAAATATATTATCCGGGCGGATACCGTGGTGGATCTCGGGTATGTTCCAGGTTATGGTTAACCGCATCGACTATTAGTTAACGTCTATGACTACTGTGAGTTGTAAATCACACTGTAAATTACTTAGATGGTTTAATCTGTGTTCGCTTCTCAGGATCGTAATATTATCTGGAGTGTATATTAGCGACAATTACAGATAATATGGAGACCAGTACATCCGGAAAATTTACTTCCTTTTAATTTACAGTTACATGCAGCATAGTTTCATCTTTATTATGATCTACTCTTTACTCTTTTACTTGTTTCAGTCATTTGACTGTGGCCATGCTGGAGCACCGCCTTTAGTCGAGCAAATCGACCCCAGGACTTATTCTTTGTAAGCCTAGTATTTTTCTATCGGTCTCTTTTGCCGAACTGCTAATTTACGGGGACTTAAACACACTAGCATCGGTTATCAAGCGATGTTGGGGAGGGGACACACATAGACACAGCAACATATACACACACACATACATGTATATATATACATATATACGACGGGCTTCTTTCAGTATCCGTCTACCAAATCCACTCACAAGACTTTGGTCAGCCCGAAGCTATAGTAGAAGACACTTGCCCAAGCTGCCGCGCAGTGGGACTGAACCCGGAACCATGTGGTTGGTAAGCAAGCTACTTATCACACAACCACTCCTACGCCTACATAAAAATAAAGGGCAAGTTACCATCACGAGTCGCACCGACTCATAATGGTCGGTTTCCTGTTTTTATGGCGTATAAATCCCCTATCTGGACGCCCCTCCAGACTATGAACTACACGTTTTTCCACCGCACAGAATATAGACAGCTGGACATGATCCCGGGCATAATTTTCTGTGCAGCATCGTTGACTGTCTGTCCACTAGCCAGTCTCGAATATACCAATATACCAGTATGGAATGTATATACATTATGTGTATAAGGATATTTCTATTCCTTACAATATATTTCACGAGGTTGGTAGGAGAATCAATTGAAGTAGGGTTTAAAATACGTGGCTGGATTTGGAATCGTGAGATCGTATCTTATCTGGATGGACTTTGTTACTCATACACATGAATGGAAATCATACGTACTGTTACCATTTTGATTCACATGAATTTATTCACATTGGCCTTAATGAACTTCGTGGTTCGACCATTTTTAGGTACTTGACAGATTTCCTTTTTAATTTTATCGGGCTAAGGCCATGCTGGGACACCACCATGGCAGTTTTTAGTCGAAGTAATCGATGCCAGTACGTACTAGATAATCTGCTTGATTCGTACTGTCACCGGTCTCCATTGCTGAACCGGAAATGTGCGCAAGTCTATCAAATCAACACTGGTTGCCTGGCCGTCGAGGGGGATGAGAGCATTTACAAAGACACATTTACCACACACGCGCGCACGAACGCACGCACAATCATAATACATACACAACACACACCATATATATATATATATATATATATATATATATATATAATATATATATATATATATAATTTAAAACATTGAGGGTAAAATTAATTAATTAATCAATTTCACCAAGTATTCAGTATGCAAAGGGACCATTTAAGGCGAATTCAAATTATTAATTATATAAAAGGGGCTTAGTAAAATAACTTTGCCGCATACTGAACTCATTAGAATAGCAGCTAAAAAAACTTTTTTAAAAACTATTTCTAATACTTAAAGAAAACCTCTCTCATATAGTGTTTGATCAATTCAACTCACAAAAAGTATGGGGGTGGTAGAGCATTAAAAAATCAAATGCAAAGGTTATTTTGAGACGTACGTTTCAAGATTAGTCAAACTCGACACTTCTATCATCAGCTCAGAACTCTCTGGTTTGGATTTGAAAACACTGAAAGTGGGAGCATACCCTTTCGGCTTCTTATCGCTTCTGAAGATCTGCTCGAAACTAACAGTGCCAGCAAACTCAAAATGCAAGCGAAGAATTTCTGCTCTCCCTTTCCACCAGCGTGGGTTAAAATCAGTAAAACTATGCTTTTTTCGGTAAAATCCGAGCATTAAATAGAGAGAGATGAATTATAATTTCAACAATTGAGGGTAAATTAATTAATTAATCAATTTCACCAAGTATTCAGTATGCAAAGGGACCATTTAAGGCGAATTCAAATATTACATTATATAAAAGGGCTTAGTAAAATAAATTACTTTGCCGCATACTGAACTCATTAGAAATAGCAGCTAAAAAAAACTTTTAAAAACTATTTCTAATACTTAAAGAAAACCTCTCTCATATAGTGTTTGCTCAATTCAAACTCACGAAAGTATGGGGGTAGAGACATTAAAAAATCACAATGCAAAAGGTTATTTGAGAACGTACGTTTCAAGATTAGTCAAACTCGACACTTCTATCACAGCTCAGAACTCCTGGTTTGGATTTGAAAACACTGAAAGTGGGAGCATACCCTTTCGGCTTCTTATCGCTTCTGAAGATCTGCTCGAAACTAACAGTGCAGCAAACTCAAATATGCAAGCGAAGAATTTCTGGCTCTCCCCTTTCCAACAGCGTGGGTAAAATCAGTAAAACAACTATGCTTTTTCGGTAAAATCCGAGGCAATAAATAGAGAGAGATGAATTATAATTTGAAACCATTGAGGGGTAAAATTAATTAATTAATCAATTTCACCAAGTATTCAGAATGCAAAGGGACCATTAAGGCGAATTCAAATTATTACATTATATAAAAGGCTTAGTAATAATTACTTTGCCGCATACTGAATCATTAGAAATAGCAGCTAAAAAAAACTTTTTTAAAAACTATTTCTAATATTAAAGAAACATCTCTCATATAGTGTTTGCTCAATTCAACTCACGAAAGTATTGGGGTAGAGACATTTAACAAATCAAATGCAAAGGTTATTTGAGGAACGTAAGTTTCAAGATTAAGTCCAAAAACTCGACACTTCTATCACCAGCTCAGACTCCTTGGTTTGGATTTGAAAACACTTGTGAAAGTGGGAGCATACCTTTCGGCTTCTATCGCTTCGGAGATTGCTCGAAACTAACAGTGCCAGCAAACTCAAATATGCAAGCGAAGAATTTCTGCTCTCCCCTTTCCACCAGCGTGGGTTAAAATCAGAAACCACTATGCTTTTTTCGGTAAAATCCGAGGCATTAATAGAGAGAGATGAATATAATTTCAAATTGAGGGTAAAATAATTAATTAATCAATTTAACAAGTATCAGTATGCAAAGGGACCATTAAGGCGAATTCAATTATTACATTATATAAAAGGGCTAGTAAACAATAAATTACTTTGCCGCATACTGAACTCATTAGAAATAGCAGCTAAAAAAAA
>NC_043009.1:24327590-24344233 GCF_006345805.1 Octopus sinensis | reverse complement strand
TACTCATTCACTGTGTTATTTTTATAATTTTTGTGTGTATATTCTGTTCGATTTTGTTTTCTTTTTTGTTTGTTAGGTTTTGTTTTTTATGCCTTCGTTTAATAAACTTTTATTTTGTTACTGTCGTTACAGTTTTTACACTACTGTTTTTGTTGTTCTCTCATTGTTTTTGGTGGTTGTGTTTAGCGGTTTATTGTGCGTTAATATGGTTATTGTTGCAATAGAATTTCGTAGCGATGGCGTTGTTATTCTTCTTTCTCGTTTCTTTCTTTCGTTTTTCATAACTATGCTGTGCCGCCACTTTCGACTTTTCTTTTATCTTTTGCTTGGTTCAGCCATTGGACTGTAGCCATGCTAGGGTGCGGCCTTGGAGGGTTTTAGTCAGTGACATCGATCCTAATTGTTGTATTGCAAAATCTAGTACTTATTCTATCCGTTCTTTTACCGGACTGCAAGGCTACGAAACCGTAAAGAAGCCAGAACTGGTAGTTAAATTGTGGTGGAAGGACAATCACAGATAAAAACAGACGCACGTACCCACTGACACACACAAACAGACAGACACGCACGCACACAAACACGCACGCATGCACACCCGTGTACACGCACAAACACACACTCATATAGATAGATAGATAGATAGATAGATAGATAGATAGATAGATAGATAGATAGATAGATAGATAGATAGATAGATAGATAGATAGATAGATAAAGAGAGATTCATATATTCATATATATATATACATACATATATATATGTAGTTGAAATTTACAGAAAAACCAAAGACGAAGACAGGTGTATAAAAAACAAACAGGTGTATTAGTCTAACGCTCGGGAAGGTAAGAAAGTATTTTACATTTCGAGCCTACGCTCTTCAACAGAAAGGAACACAAGGAAATAAACACAGAGAGAATAGAAAACACTTTTGGAACTAGCGGTCGATCATGGTATTTAGTATATAAATATATGTGCGTATATGTGTGTGTGTGTATGTATGTATTTATATATATGTATATATATGTATATGTACATACATGTATATTACGAGGACAAGGTGGCAGTATTGTTACCAGGCGTGGCGGAATGCTTATCGGCATTTCGTCTGTCTTTATGTTCTGAGTTTGAATTCCACCTTGGTCGATTTTCCCTTGCATGCTTTCGGTGCTGATAAAGTAAACACCACTTCCTTACTGGTGTTTAGTATAATCGACTTGCCTCTCACATAAAAAAACTGCTGCACTTGCACCAACATTTAAAGCCATTATACGGACAGGAAAATAAAAATTTAACCGCACAGCGTTCACCAGATATCATACTATGAAACAGCTCTTAAATGCAAACTCATTCTACAATTCTTCATTAATTTCTGCGCATAATAACTAGTGGACCTTTACGCAGTTATCGTAGATATTTTCTCACGGTAAACTCTCCCTTCCTACCCCCCCCCGGCCCCGTAAATTTATGTCGCATTGTGATAATGAATAAAATTGTCTTTGGACAATTTAATCATAGATTCACAAATAGGCAAATGGTCATAGCTGGAATTTATTTCGTATTATGTCTATCCAATCACAGACGGAACTTGGATGAACAAAAACCGCAGCTAATTAGAGTCCTAGCATAAACTCCCCCCTCTTCTCTCTCTCCTTCTCTCTCTCTCTCTCTCTCTCACACACACACACACACACTCATTACCTGATGGAATAGTTAAGAGAAATAAAAAGAGAAACGTATAAAAACTGAAGCAAAACTTTCTCTTGAAACCAAGCCAACGTTGATGCCTGCTTATCTCAAAATAGAAATGGGGCATGTTAAATACCCAACCTCCGTAATGAGGCCTAATATCTTGTGAACAAAGTCTACACAAATGATGTGACACCAAAATACTTCATAAAACTTTTATGAATAAGCCTAAAGAATTCATGCAAATCTCCTAATACCACTGAGGGAATTTTCGAGGAATATAGACTAAGTATTATTTATGCTGTGAAATGTAGTGAAGCATTTAATATGTATTTAATTTACATATACTACATTGTATTTTATTTTGTTTAATCCTAGATCGTTCCTCATTAAAAGTGAAGGCGCGTGACCTAGTGGTTAGGGCATTCGTCTCACGATTGTAAGGTCGTGAGTTCAATTCCCGGCGACGCGCTGTGTCCTTGAGCAAGACACTTTATTTCACGTTGCTCTAGTCCACTCAGCTGGCAAATATAAGTTGTACCTCGAAGGGCCAGCCTTGTCATTCTATGTCATGCTGAATCTCCCTGAGAACTACGTTAGGGGTACACGTGCCCGTGGATTGCTCAGCCATTTACACGTTAATTTCACGAGCAAGCTGTTCCGTTGATCGTATCAGCTGAGACCCTCGTCGTCGTAACTGACAGAGTGCTCCTTTTTTCTTTGGTAACTAGACATACGTTCAAGGGAGCTTCAACCTCGGCTTTTCAAATATTTTGCTCAGCTATTTTCCTATGCGCCATTCTCCTCATTAAACCATATTTGGCTGCTGTTTGTTGCGGTCATCGTGCATCAGCTTAACAGAAACGATATTTATAGATTCTCTACTGAATTTATGCAAATTCTTTCCAAATATATCATCGGCGTTTCTTATTCATACGCATTGAAAGTGTCTAGCCGTAGCTTTGATCCATTTTATAATTCTCTAAATTCGATGCCTCCTCGTTTTGTATCAAGCAATATTGTGCTTGGCTTTTTGCATTTGAAAACAAGATTTGTGTTTGGCTTATGACAATAGAATGATTTAGTGTTGTCATCTTGAGAGACTATGGAAAATAAAAATCACAGTTTTGATGTAAGGGACTTTCACATCAAAATTCGCGACAACTAAGCTGTTGGTGAATTCAGACAATCAAAGAATCAGAAGCGAATTTTGAGCCTGGTACGATATTTTACTTCATATTCTACGTAGAAAACTAAGAAACATTCCGGCTATAAAGATGTCTGCGTTTAGTTAATAGAAATCATTATATGATTTGTCTAAATCAGCTTATGGAACTGTAAAGAATAAAAAGCAAAAATATGAGTTCTGTTTATTTCAAAGTCGTTACCGCAATCAAAAATAAAATGAAACAAATAAAGAAAACGGTTTACTTTGATTTCATATAAGAACGTTGGCAGTTTTCCATAATTCACCATGAGAGTGTTAAATGGATAGAATTATGTGTAGCAGTTCAAATTACCATCAAGTTTCTTTGCTGAGTTGTAGACTAGTGTCGTTTGGCAAATTTCAATGGTATTAGGTATTTGTTGTCGGAAGATGTTCGGTTGATGGAAGGAAAAAGAGAAAAAGAAAAGAAGAGAGAGTTAGGTATGTAGAAACGTAAGAGACAGATGAAAATTGAGAAGGAAACAAACAGGAGATGGGGATGAAATGAGGGGGAAAAGTGTGTAGAACCAGCAGTACAGTGTACTAGTTTCGAATTTAGAGCGGCAGACGACGTCTTAATTGTGGAAAACAAAACATTGAAAATAAAGAATCAAAACGAAAAGAAGACGGAAGAAAATTCAATAACAAAACGAATATTATCACAACTGAGACCGAATCACTATAAACAACATCAACAACAACAATAGTATCAATAACTACAGCAACAACAACAACAACATCACCGTCACTAGCAACGTCGTCGCCACCACCGATGAAAAATATCGCCGTCAACAACAAAATGAAACCTTTCGGACGACAAATCCAATTATCAACAATGACATTGACGGTTGGTCTCTTTACTTGTCTTTGACTCTCTTGACCATGACGACGACGGCGACGGTGACGGCGTCGAACTCGGCCACGTTAACGACGACCACCACCACTACCATCGCGTTCATCATAACGGCGATTGTTAAGGATGATGATCAGGAGGATCATGATGATGGGTATCCATTGGCAATATTGGTGGGTATTGTGTGGTGGCAGTAGGGGTGGATGGACAGCATAATTATTTCGTTGGCAAAGGACATAATGACAGTAATGATGATGATGATGATGATGATGATGATGATGATGATGATGATGATGATGATGATGTCGATGATGATGAAGACGACGACGACGAAGATGATGATGATGATGATGCAAACAACGATAGGATCGACAATATAAAACATAGTACCAAGGAAAGAGCCAGCGAAGGATACCTTCGCGCAGACGTGCGACCTCCTAGAAATAACATTCAAGTTACCCTCGTGGAGATGAGTCGCAGTTATCTCTAGCGGTCGAGAATCCATCGTTGATAACACCTAGGAAGATCGAAATTACGTGGTCTGGTAGTCTCAATGCTTGAAGTGGTCGGGATTTATCACCCCGCTAGTAATATAAACAAGAGGGCATTTTGCAACAAAAGCCTATATGAGAGTTTGTCTCATGGTATGTACCACAGTATGGAGGTGCATACATGTGGAGACACATGGCCTAGTGGTTAGACCGAGCGATGTATGTGTTTATGAGCGAAACACATAAGCTCTACGCGGCTCCGTCAGAAGGTAATGACGAACTTCTGCTGACTCTTTCGCCACAACTTTCTCTCACTCTTTCCTCCTGCATCTTGCACCTCACCTGCAACGGACCGGCGTCCCGTCTAGGTGGGAAACCTATACGCTAAGGAAACCGGGAAACCGGCCCTTATGAGCCAGACATGGCTTGAGAAGGATCAAACAAAAACATGTACCACAGTATAGTTTGTGCTAATAAAACATCCACGTTTAAGTGGTGATAAATTTTCACCTGCGGATATTAATGCTGCGTTTTCGCTGATATACGACTTTTCTACTTGAAGAGAAAAGCGAGGAAGGAGACGAAAGAGCTACCTCCCAGTGAATTTGTGAAAAAAAAATGACTGTGGTAAAAAAGGTTAGAATGAATGCATCTACTATTATTATTATCATGACAACTGCAGAGAAACATGTTTAGGTAGATATCGGGTCAGAGAAAAAGAGAAACGTGAGAAGAGAAAGAAATAGAGAAAAAAATAGAGAGAGAGGGGGGAAAGAGATGTATACACAAGGAATTTCGTTGTAAAATACCATTAAACGTTATTATCTACAATATGGAAATGAGTGCCATTTTATAGTTAATTAATATACTCTGTGTATATATATATCTTAGAGAACAATAGAGCTACTTCATGAATATTTAGTGTTTGAAAGATAAAGAGATTAGTTAGTGAAGGAGGTATGACATTCGGGTAGGAATATAAAAAGTATACATACAAAGATGCAATAAAATACGTAAACTTTCAAATATCTTTAGAGTGAAAGGTTCCCATAAAACTAAGCTCCCACCCCAACACACACACACACACACACACACACACACACACACACACACACTTACATACGCGCGCGCTACATAGGATTGGTGATGCAAGCCGGAAAATAAGACTCAGATCATGAATGTACAGTAATCACTCGCCATATCGCGCTTCACCCATCCAGCATTCAGTACATCGCGGATTATTCTGGCTAATATATGTATATTTGTAATGCGGACTCCTCAGTGTGTCACCAGTTTCTGCGGCCGATAGGTATATAGATTTTTTATAGATTTTAATTATTTCTGTGGCAAAATAAGCATTTTCACGTCCAAAAATTAAACTAATAAATAGAAATAGAGTACAGTACTGCACTGTAATAAAAGTATATTAAAAGTATATTAAAAGAAAATACATAGTGTACCATAGATGTGTAAACAAGGAATCGTACATACTGTATAAAAAATGAAAGTGGAGAGGCGAGTGTGTAGTGTTGTTTTGCATTTATAATAAAATAAATATATACAAATTATAAAAATAACAAAAATATATATACAGTACGGTACTGTTTCTACTTCGCGGATTTTCACCTATCACGGAGGGTGTTGGAACGTAACACACGCGATAGTCGAGTGATTATTGTATATATAAATATGGTGCACCATAACTAAACGGCAGGTGTTACAAAGTGATGGAAGAGGCGATAGTTTCATGCATTGGTAAGTTTCATAGTTGAAACGTAACGATGCAGAGAACAGTCTAGTCTTCAGCCAAACTGCAATTATTATTAGTATAAATGTATAAAAGTCGACGAGCCGGCAGAATTGTTAGCACGCCGGGCAAAATGTTTAGCGGCATTTCGTCCATCTTTACGTTCTGAGTTCAAATTCCACCGAGGCCCACTTAGCCTTTCAACATTTTGGTATCGATGATACAAGTACCAGATATGCACAGAGACCGATGTAATCCAGTTAACATCTTCCTGGAAATTTCAATCTAAATCGGCGAGCTGGCAGAATCGTTAGCACGTTGGAAAAAATGCTTAGCAACATTTCGTTAGGTTTTACCTTCTGAGTTTAAATTCGCCGAAATCGTCTTTCCTTTTCATCCTTATAGGGTTTATAGAATAAGTACCAGTGGAGCACTAGAGTCGATTACATCAACTCTCTTTCACAAAATTTTAGGCCTTTTGCCTATAATAGAAAGGAATATTAATATATATGTGTATATGATATATGTATATATATATATATATTATATATATATATATATATATATTATATATATATATTCTGTGTGTGTGTGTGTGTGTGTATGGTGGCACTCCATCGGTTATGACGACGTGGTTACAGTTGATCCGATCAACGGAACAGCCTGCTCGTGAAATTAACATGCACTCTACAGTCACGTGTACCCCCGTTAACGTAGTTCTCGGGGAGATTCAGCATGACACAGAGTATAACAAGGCAGGCCCTTCGAAATACAAGTACAACAGAAACAGGAAGGAAGAATGGAAGAAAGTTGTGGTGAAAGAGTACAGCAGTGTTCACCACCACCCTCTGCCGGAGCCTCGTGGAGCTTTAGGTTTTTTTCTCTCAGTAACCACTCACAAAACTCGATCTGGGAATCGAAACCGCGATGCTACGACCGCGAGTCCGCTTCCCTAACCACTGGGCCATTGCGCCTCCACTCTGTATGTAATATACAAATCTTGTTTATCATTAATCTACAATTATGAAGCATTATACTTCCATTAATGTTTTTATTTCTTAACCAGGCAAATATACGAATATACCAAATCCATAAATCCAACTTCGAAAAACAGCTCATCCATTGACACACAAAATCTGTCGTTTTTACGGATTCTTTTTATTTTTTATTAGCATGTCTCACTTCTCCTACGAATATATAGGACCATATCATCAAATCGTTTCTTTCTCATGGAGGTCAATTCTTCCAAGCCTTTTCCGTAGTATTCATTCGATCATGATCAAAATAGTTATTACATAAACATTGTTTATATTCATATTTTCCAAAAGAGTTAAGTTTGCTTAACAAATATTTATTTCAGACACCTAGACACCGTTAGCACGCCGAACAAAATGCTTAGAGGCATTTTGTCCGTCCTTACATTCTGATTTGAAATTTCACCGAGGCTGACTTTACATTTCATCACTTCCGAGAGAATAAATACCAGTTGAGTACTGGAGTCGAAGTAATCCTCTTAACTTTACCCCCGAAATTTCTGGCCATTTGAAACCATTAAATATTTCGCGTTTACTTTAGTATATATATATATAATATATATATATATATTGATATATATATATATACACTAATATAGATGTATATGTATATGTTATATATATCATTTTTTCTTGCTCCGGTCATTTCAGTACAGCCCATGCTGGAGCACCGCCTTCAGTCGAACAAATTGACCCCCAGGACTTCTTTGTAAGCCTAGTACTTATTCTATCAGTCTCATTTGCCGAACAGGTCATTTTTCAGGACACACAAGCACTGGTTGTCAAGCGATAGTGGGGGAACAAACACAGATACAGACACATACAGACACACACACACATTTATAATATACACACACACACACACACACACACACACACATATATATATATATATATATATATATATATATATATATACGACGAGCATCTTTCAGTTTCCGTCTACCAAATCCTCTCTCATGGCTTTGGTCGTCCCGAGGCTATAGTAGAAGACACTTGCCCAAGTTGCCGTGGTTAGGCAGCAAGCGATATTTCTTTTTCTCTTTCTCTTTCTCACAGTCGCTCTCTCGATAAAAAAATAAGTCGAAAAGTTAGTGAAATTTTTCTGGGTGTTTTACTAAGACAGATACCACATGCCAGACAAACTGCGTTGTACTTTTTATATAACTGTTTTCTCTTAAACCTTTATATAGAACACAATCTTAAAATACATAAAAAAGCAGACATTGTTTTACTTCCAACCCAACCTCGGTGTCGACGCTAGCAAAAGTACCAGCTGTATACCAAACTCAAATCCATAGACACTACTCCTTATATATAATAACTAATACGATGTCTCTTTAGAAAAAAAATCAATATTCGGCAGATTTATTATAATTTTTTTCTTTGCTGTAATATTACAGTTTTATTATGGTTACATACATATGAAACAATACATAACAGAAACAGAGGTTTTTTTATCCAAAGAGAAAAAGCAGTTTGTCTGTATAAAGTTTTATTTGATCAGTAAAAAAAAAAATTAACACAAAATAAAACGATTTTGTCTGCATAAAGTGTTCTGTCTGAATGGAATATATTTTTTCTGTAAATAACTATACTTTGTGCGCATAAAATATTTCATTCTTTCCTTCTTTACATTTTCCTCTTTTTTTTTTGGCATTTTTATGAAGACATTTTTTTCTTTGGACGAAAATAGAAAAAATATATACGTACATCAACGCGTAATTTTATTATTTTTATTTATTTTTGTATATTTTTATTCTTATTTGTTTTATAACTTGATACGCTTTCAAGACATGATTTCAATGTGATTTAATCTTTTATGTGGTTCGTAGTTCGATAAAATGCGTGAAAGTTGACCCAATTTTATTAGAGTTTTCTCTGTGATTTGGTGATTTAAAAGACTACTTTATCAAGAGTATCTGAATATCATACGTCATATATATATATATATACATATATACATATATCTAATATATATATACATGTGTGTGCATATGTTTGTGTGCATATGTGTGTGCGTGTGTATATGTATATACATGTATATGTTTAGGTATGTGTGTGTAATTGAGAAATAATATTGCAAGTGATATTAGAAATAGACAAAGCACAAAGAAATATACCAGAGAAACAAATATATGCCGCAAACAGACGGGCATTAAGGTGATCCTTCATCAGATGCCTATTGACAATCATTACTATTTCTGCAGAATAATGGAATATTATTGCAGAAACTGTTTTAAACCTAGATTACCAATGAATAATAAGAAAATACTAGAAATATAAATTCCACAAGAATTGATGAAGATAGATAGATAGATAGATAGATAGATAGATAGATAGATAGATAGATAGATAGATAGATAGATAGATAGATAGATAGATAGATAGATAGATAGATAGATAGAAGGAAAATTGACCCCGGCAGTATTGAATATAGAATGTTACGAAACATAAGGAATATCACAAGGTATTTTCTCTGAGGCTCTAAAGATTCTGATAGCTCACTGATAATAATAATTGGTTCTAAATTCTAATTTAATGTTGAGGGGGTGGGATTAGTATTTGACTGGTACTTTTACTTTGACGTGATAAGGGTAAAAAGGCAGCGAGCTGGCAGAAACGTTAGCATGCCGGACAAAATGCTTAGCAGTATTTCGTCTGGGTTCAAATTCCGCTGGGGTCGACTTTGCCTTTCATTCTTTTGGGGTCGATAAATTAAGCACCAGTTACGTACTGGGGTCGATGTAATCGACTTAATTCTTTTGTCTGTCCTTGTTTGTCCCCTCTACGTTCAGCCCCTTGTGGGCAATAAAGAAATAAGGATGAAAAGCAAGTTTGTCCTCGAGATCTCAACTGAGAACGTAATGAGAAGGCACTTTTCGAGACTCTCCCTATTCTATTAATTCATCACATTTTAATAATAATAATAATAATAATAATAACAATAATAATAATAAATAATAATAATAATAATAATAATAATATAATAATAATAATAATAATGAGTTCCAATTTTTGGCTTAAGATCAGCAAATATCAGTTTCAAATTTTGGCACAAACCAAGCAAGTTTTGGGGAGGAATGTCATTTTCACGAACCCCTGTGTTCAAATGGTACTTGTTTTATCGACCCCGAAAGAATGAAGAGCACAGTAGACGTAAGTGGAGTTTGAACTCAGAACGCAAGAACGGTCAAAATGCTGCTAAGCATATTGTCCGGCGTGCTCACCAATTTTGTGAACAGCCAACAATTTGTGTGATGACAGGTACTAGAATACTTCAAAACCAGAACTTGATTTGTTCTTTATTTTGTACGCCAGAAAAATATTACTAAGCATTTTGCCCGGGGCACTACCTATCACCGCACTTAAACATAGCCAATATAGGCACAAGTGAGTTGGGGAAAGGCTTCTAGTTGAGGGAAGATATTATTGCACTGTTATATCATCCCAATTACCTGACATTAACTTTATGTTATCAGCCCTAGAAATGATAAAGGCAAAGCTGACTCCGACGAGATTTGAACTCAAGGAAGTAACAAGCCACAACAAATACCTCAAGACATATTGTCCGACAGCCTTACAAATCTACTTGCTCCTACTAAGTATTTCCGCAATGGATTTTAAAGTGAATCACTCGTAAACTCACCTGACTTCATTTGTGAATATATCTATTTTATTTTTGAAGTAAATACACCGTAAATGTTACTATTAGTCTTAAGGAGATTTTAACGGCCAATGCTTAGCACTAGTTTCTAGTTACAAGATTAGTGATATACATACATCCACACAAACACACACATTTATATATATTATATATATATATATATATATATATATATATATATATATATATATGTGTGTGTGAGTGCGTGTGTGTGTGAGAGAGAGAGAATGCATGTATGTAAATATACATACATACATATATAAACGCTCACACGCTCACACTGACACAGCTATACATACATACATATATATATATATATATTATATATTAGATATCATATATATATAAATAATAATATATTATATATATATATATATATATATATATATATATATATAATTATATAATATATATATGTATGTATGTATGCATATATACTGATATCTTAGGCATGATGCTACTATACTGCTAGTAACCGGCGCATATTATCGCTTACATATTCCCAGATGTTAGGTGAAGTAAACCAGGTAAGTTTAACAGTAGTCTTCGTGAATCGACCAATGTCTCATGCCAGTAGCTTTATTTATTGCATTTTACTTGCGTTGCTAAATTACTTACGTTGTTAAATCCATTGCCACAGAAAATCAATACTACTATACGAAGCTATTTTTTCCTTCACTGTAAATCTAAATCTACTCCACTGTATGTTTGTAAGAAATCCATATCTTATAATAATGCAGAAATAAAGTGAGTCACGGATTTAGCATGAGCCATTCCGGTCGGTGGTAATGTAGAATAGAATATCGAGGTTTTGTAGATCGCGAAAAATTTCAATGAATTCTAGTCGCTTCGTATTTTTGATGTATTATTGTTTCACCTGGAGACGGCATATATGCATACATTCCTGAAGACATACGTACAAACACACACACGTACATGAACACGTACAGGCATATACATACACACGCATCTACACATACGCTCGTACTCAGCCATGTACATACACAAACAAGCGCGAGCATACTCATACACACATGTATATATATATATAATATATAGATATTATAATATTATATATATATATATATATATTATATGTATGTATGTATGTATGTATGTATGTATGTATGTATGTATGTATGTATGTGTATATATTCCGTGAATGTGTGAGTGAGGGATTGATATGCATTCTCATAACACTGGATGTTGAAGACCAGAGGACAGCGGTGCAATGCAGATTTTCAATTTATTAATCTGTAATATACGTATGTATATATATATATATACATATATATATATATATACATATATGTATGTATGTATGTATGTATGTATGTATGTATGTATGTATGTATGTATGTATGAGGCGGCGAACTTGCAGAAACGTTAGCACGCCGGGCGGAATGCTCTGCGGTATTTCGTCTGCCGCTACGTTCTGAGTTCAAATTCCACCGAGGTCGACTTTGCCTTTCATCCTTTCGGGGTCGATTAAATAAGTACCAGTTACGCACTGGAGTCGATATAATCGACTTAGTCCGTTTGTCTGTCCTTGTTTGTTCTCTCTGTGTTTAACCACTTGTGGGTAGTAAAGAAATAGGTATTTTGTCTGTCTTTACGTTCTGAGCTCGAATTCCGCCAAGGTCGACTTCGCTTTCATCTTTTCTGGTGTGATAAATTAAGTACCATTTCGGGGCGATCTAATCGACTGTCCCCCTCCCCAAAAATCTCGGGCCTTGTGCTTAAAGTAGAAAAGAATGTGTGTATGTCCCTAAGTGTGTGTATATATAAATATATATATATATGTGTGTGTGTGTGTCTATATAAATATAAATATATATATGTATTATGTTTCTTTTTCTTGTTTCAGTCATTAGAGTGCGGCCATGCTGTGGCAGCGGTTAGTTGTATATACATTACGTTCAAGTCCTAATATGAGTATTTTTGTATGTATATATGTGTGTGCATCTATTATATAAAATCCGTACTGTCTGTCTGCGTGTCTTCTACGCTATCGGGCATCCTCCACCCGATTGCGCTCAGATATGATATGTAGATACCGACGGCATCAGGGCGTGTATAAGTCTTGAAAAAATTACTAAACTCGATTCCATGTGAGAATGGGATCGATAAAGCCGTGGGAACGTGCATTTGTACGCGCAAGTACATCAGCTGTTGCGATCGATACTACGGGTACGCGAAAAAACTGCACGTGCAATTTGCGCAAAAAAGGCCGGCTGGCTTGAAATAATGCTACAAATTGGGACGGTCGGACAAGTTGTTTTTGAGAAAATTTGGTTTAAATGTTGACAACTCAGCATCGTCCATTGGACGCGGGGTGGGGCGTTTTGCTCGTACATACATATATATATATAAATATATATATATGTATGTATGTATTATATTTCACGGTGTAGAAAAGGTATTGTACTGTACACTTTTTATCATTTTTATAATTTGCATATATTTATTTTATTATAAATGCAAAGCAATACCGCTCAGTCGCCTCCTGAGCTTTGTTTTCCATACAGTATGTGCAAATCTTTGTTTTCTCATCTACTCCTACACTACGTATTTTCTTTTAATATATTTTAATTAATGTGTTATACAGTGCAGTACTGTACTCCATTTTTATTTAATAATCTTTTAATTTTTAAAAGTGAAAATGCTTATTTTACCACAGATATAATTAAAACCTAAACAAGTCTAAATATCTATCGCCCGCAGAAACCCATGATATGCTAAAGAATGCGCGATATAAATTAGCCAGAAAATCCGCGATGTACTGAGTGCACGATGCGTGAACCACGACGTGCTGAATGCGCGATAGGCCAACTGCGATATGACGAAAGATTACTGTAATCTAAGTAGTGTATCTGAGTGAAAAAATCTGTATCAAGGTGGCTAAGAAAATCGCTTTGCAAGAACATCCTATGCTCCATGATTGAGTTCAGTGTGTATGTGTGCGTATGTATGTGTGTGTGTGTGTGTGTGTGTGGTGTGTATTTATTTGTGTGTGTACATGTCATTGTTTACCCAACCATCACCAAATGCTTGAGACTTAGTGTTGGTTTTTTTAGGTCCTTGTAACTAGCGTCTCAACAAAAGGAACCGATAAAATAAGTATCCAACTTCTGGGGTTGATTTGTTCCAATAAACTCTTTAAGGGGTTGCCCCATATTCGCCATAGCACAATGATTGAAATAAGAACAATATAAAAGAATAGAAAAATAAACGTACCAGAGAAGGATTCCCCTTCGTGGTTGTTTTCCTTGCTAGAAATACCAACCAAATGCCTCACACATAACACGATGTTGTCTTGCATGGAAACATATAGGATTGTTTAGACTCGGATAAATTATTCAAGGAAAGAGGTTATTGCTTCTAGATTGAATGATCTTTGCCCATTGGTCTACCCGGAATCGAAAGCAGACTGATAAACAATAAGAAACTAAACTGTATACAGATTCGAACCGCAAGATCTTTATTCAAATAGACTAGCAGCAATACCGCAAGGCCTAATCCAACTTGATTTTACGGGGCTGAATCTTGATGAAAATCGAGTTAAAAGACCGGTTTATATAATATACAGGATATACGATTTCAAACGAAACTATGACGAGAGCAACGCATTATATTACGTTAAATTAATCCTTCACTATTGGCTAAAATAACAGTTCTTTATCGTTGATATTCTCAAATAAAAAAAGCAAATATGAGGAATAATTACCGATCGTATTAGTAGTATTATAGAACACTGGTTCCATAATTGACCAGCATAACAAAAGGTCAGTTTTATTTTGTGGTAGAGGTGTGGATCTCTGATAAAACTATGGCAGGTGTTTTATTACTTGTGTTCATTATCATCTTACAGTAAACGACAGATGGGAGAGAGAGAGAGAGAGAGATATATACTGAGAGGTACAATGAAGCTAATATCTGTTATGCATCTGTTTCTTTTTTCTTTTTCATGTTTCTTTTTTTTTTTCATTTTTGTACGTGGAGGGTAATTGATGTTATGAACATGGCGAACGCTGAAACTTAAAAAAATGAATAGCTTAATCGGAATGCTAAGTAAAAGGAAACGTTTTTCAGTGTTAAAAGAAAAGTCATATCTTGAATCTACATAAACTCCATCACTCTTTATCTATCAATCTAGTTATCTTTCTCTCTCTCGTTTTTTCGCTTTGCTCTCCCCCTCTCACTCTCTCTATCTCCCTTTCTCTCTCTGAATATATATATATATATAATAATAATAATATTTTATATATATATATATATATATATATATATTGTGTGTGTGTGTGTGTGTGTGTGTACATATTTATATGCATGCATACATACATACACATATATATATATATATATATATATATATATATATGCGCGAGACAGAGAGAAAAAAAGAGGGGGAAATTATAGTTAGCATAAAGGTCATCTAATATAGAACTCAACACTTTTGTTAGAATGAACTGATATTTTCTTTAGTTCGTATATATTTTCAAACATGCAACACAGGCACACTAGGCTCATATTCTCCCCCACTTACACACACACACACACACACACACACACAAACACACACACACACACAAAATCGATATATTTAAACGTTTGCCAAATAAAATTGCACCTCCCTTTTGAATCTCCAACTAAGCTAAAATGTGATACACAAGCACTTAACAATGAGTGCATACATTTTATGGCAGAAACAGCTGTAGGATAATGAAGTTCATTACGTATGAAGTTCTTGTTCCCTTATTATTTATGTAATCTCACTTTACGCTATGTAACTGGAAGAAGCATACGTTCTTTCCCCAGGTTATTTAATGCCTAAGCGAAATATTAACATACACGCATGTATATCTATTGATCACGATGATCGTTTCGACTCATCTTGCATTGGTTCCCCGCAGATGTGTCCCTCGGTGGAGAAATGTTTCGTCAGATGATGTTATAAGGGTATCTCGTTAAATAAACTTTGTTTCGCAAGGTTTAAATACAGCATGTTGTTAGGGTTCGTAGGTTTAAGCCGTTTGGCAGAAAATGATGAGGGACAGATTCCGTTGCGATATTACAGAGAGCTGTCTACATGAAATTATCAGGAAATCAAAGACCTGGAGTAAATAAGAAAAATAAAAAGAATAAGAAAAGTAAAAGAGACAATAAAGTATGTGAACCTTGGCTATATGGTCAGTAGTTTGCCAGTTAAAGCACTTTCACCGTTTAGGTTACCTAAAAACACCGGCCCATCATCTGAAAACTGGCCGTACAGCGAGGGTGTAGCAATCTAATATGACCTCTAATATGACCACCTTAGTTGTTGGTGACTGTATTCAATGACATCTCCTTAACGGCGCGAGCGCGTGGAGTGAGTGTATGTACGTCTGTACTTGTTTACATGTTAACACGTTTATACTTATCTTTCCTCATTGTTATCTTTAATTCTAATCCTTTGTCATTTTTTATCGTCAATCTTTTATTACTTCACTATATGTCATGTATTCACTGTGAACTATAGCCAGACCCATTTACTAGTTATAACTTGGAAATTTTATCCATCCACTATCAGTATAGTTAACAAACGAAGTATATTTAGCACAGTAACTTATTTAAAACGAGACACCCGACGAGGTGCATTTCGCACTAGTGAATCCAACACAACTAGCTGTGCAATATCCCACCCACAAAGGACACATGGCGAGTCGGTCGAAAGATCTTTGTGTTGAATAAAGATTCTTGCAAACTCCATTTTCCCTTTCCCTCATTCATTCATTCTATCTATCTATCTATCTATCTATCTATCTATCTATCTATCTATCTATCTATCTATCTATCTATCTATCTATCTATCTATCTGCCTCTCTCTCTCTCTCTCTCTATATATATATATATATATATTCAGTTTGTTTATGACAATGTTTTGAATATGGAAACAAAGCTCCTATACTAATATGCCT
>NC_043009.1:24315090-24325090 GCF_006345805.1 Octopus sinensis | reverse complement strand
TAAGTATTACAAGAAGTCTGTCAGTTGAATAATTATATCTAACATAGACACAAGGCCTGAAATTCTGGGGAGAATGTTTGGTATTAAAGGGAAGCACCGTAGATATAAGCGGAATTTCAACTCAGAACGTCAGAAGCCGGTGGAAATTCCGCATTCTAACGATTCCGAAATTCTAACGGTTCTAGCAACTTGCCGTCTTAATCTTAAGCTTAATCTTCATTGATGA
This sequence comes from Octopus sinensis, assembly GCF_006345805.1. NCBI lineage: Eukaryota > Metazoa > Mollusca > Cephalopoda > Octopoda > Octopodidae > Octopus > Octopus sinensis. Next base: position 24,324,864 of record NC_043009.1, on the reverse strand, counting down.
TGATTTCTGCTTTAAGCATAGGCCAGCTATTTTGCAGGGGTGGCTTATTCGGTAACGTTGGTCCCAGGGCTGTACTGGTGCTTTTGTTATCAGCCCTGAAATGATGAATGGTAAAGTTAACAACGGGTCGGATTAAGTCACGCGTGGACTATTTTTTTTCTTCTATCCGACGCTCTACCGCCCATAGTTTATCAAAAGTGCTTTAAGAGATACAATCAAACGATTAAGTTTAAATAATAAATTATTCATTTTAAGTTTGTTACACGGCCATCAAATTTGAGAAGAGGTGACCAGTCGATGATGTCCCCACCACCACCAGTCTTTATTCTATTGGCCCCGAAATAATGAAGGCAATGTTAACCTAGGTGGAATTTGGTCGCAGAACGTAAAAGACGGAATAAATGCCGCTGAAAATTTTGTCCGATGTTATAATGATTCTGGCCCCTCGCCACATCTAGAAGGCGGAATGAATAATCGACCTTAGTTGAATTTTAACTCAGGGCGCGAATAATCTCCTAGATTACATAATAATACGTAACACTGGGAATGATTTCTAATTTAGATACAGGGCTGCACTTTTGAAGATGGGTTGCATCTTAGTCGATGTCATCTAAGTGAACCTATCATGAAAATTGTCCGAAAACAATTATTCAAAAAATTTGATTTCTAATTTTATCATTTTTGTTTAAATAAATTTTAAAAATATAGAATAATTGACATTTTGTATAATTGTCCTTTTGAATACTTTTCATCCATACAATTTTTCATTCGAATAATTGTTTTCGAACAATTATTTTCGAACAATCTTCACATAATCCTAAGTGAATGCTTCACTCGTACTCACTGGTATTGGCCTCGGATGAATAAAAGATAAAGTTAATCACGGCGCAATTGGAACACAGAAGGAAAAGAATGGAAAGAGTCGGAAACGAATCCTACGCGGTCACTTTTCGAATGCTCTAACGATTCTGACAATCCGTTGTTTGCCACAAGCACTCGGAAAGATACACTAACATGACTGCTCTTAAGCAATAATTAATAATTGATAATTAATTATTTCTAATTTCGGTAAAAGCTAGGTGCTTTAGAGTTAAGTGGACAAGTCGATATATCGACTCTAGTTCTGGTAAGTAACTTTATTTTATTAACCGCAGGAGTGGAGGAATCGAAATTTGGCCTCTGGTGAATTTGGACTCAGAACATAAAGAGCCAAAAAATGCTGCTGAGCATTTTATCCGACGCACTCAGCATTTTTTCCGACGCGTTATGTGTTCTGCTCGCTTACCGCCTTTTTCTTTAAACAATAATTAATGAATATCGTAATTAAAAGAAAATATAACGTGAAAAATATTTGCGGTTCTCGTTCACGGATAAAGAAGAGACTAGTGGGGAAAACGAATTTGATCAGCCCTGACTCCTACTCTCAGTCAATGCTCACCCTTTTCTCTCGGGCACACAAGGGATCCATTATTATTGTTTTTTAATCATTAGAATATATTATAATCCATATTTTGATGATGTTGTTGCGTCTATTCTTTGTAACAAATTTTTATTGTATTACCTATAACATGTCCTTCCTGTGTCCCCTATATTCTTAACTGTGGCGGTGAGTAGCTTAGTGGTTAGGGTGTTGGACTTATGATCATAAGATCGTGCTTTTGTTTCCTGGATCGGGCAACACGTTGTGTTCTTGACCAAAACCCTAGATTTCCCTCTGCTCCATTCCACTCAGTTGGCAAAAATAAGTAACCCTGCGGCATCCAGGTGGAGAATTCATACGCCATGAAAACCGACTAACCGGACTTTATGTGTCGGTGTGATTCCAAAAGGTAATTAACTTCTTTTAATATTCTTAATTGAAGTTCACTGCTGTTATTTCCTACATGCCACCACAGACCCGTGAGTTTCTAAAACTGTTGGCTTCGTTTTCAAACGACGGTGAATCTCAGAGCCTTGTCTTTCACTAAATTGCCTTCGTCATTACTCGGAAGGGAGACATAATTTTGAGAGCTTTCACATTCCTCACCTGTTTTGCTCTTCATCATTTTTAAAACTTATTTTTCTCCTTTCTCTCCCTTCAGTAATTCCCTCGACATTTTCAGTATTTCCGCTTGTAACCATTATCTATTATATGCCTCATGGCGATGGAGTGGTGTCCCTAATCACTACTGTTTAGGGATGGTGGGGTCCCACACAAGTATTAAGGACTGCGCACAAGATGATCTATTCCACCATTTCAGAAACTGTGACAGACTGTGGATAGCAGAAAGCATTTGAAAGAGTTTGGATTCTACATTTATAGAAACCTTGTTGTTTTCTTTGAATGTAGAGTTTTAAGGTCTTAATTTTAGCACTTTTTACAGGAAATAGTTGTGTTACAGTGAGACTATACAAAGTCTTAATAACTATTTGTTCTTGGCAATGTCACCTGACCACATATCACTAAATATTACATCTCTATCGACGACCTGCTCCTATGATACTACAAACGTAAAAACTGATTTCCATGACAATGACCCCTGTGTTCTTCCTTCGAAATACTACGTCCCCAGCTTGCAACCAGTCGTATCTCTTACTGCTTAGATTCATGCTTTCACCCCATCCTCTCTTTTAATGCTGACACATGTTGTGGCATAATCTTTTCCTTAACCAATAAAACATATTTCACTTAAAATATCTGATTAGCTTGTTCCAACTCTTTTTGGAAGGGAAGAGAAACCGAAGTCCTGTGCTCTTCACAGACAAATGTAAGTTTACTTTCAAGTGTTTCCCTAGAGGATTTGAATTAAAAAAAATAAAGGAAAATATGTCTTTAGTTTTTACGCAGAATTTATATATCTCCTTTCAACTCAACCGCTATATGTTAACAAACTGGACATGAATACTTCACACCATACCCACAAAAAAATTTTATGAAACTGTAAATGTACAAAATAAAACATTCTCCATCTTTATGTTCTGGATGTACATTCAGTAAACTAATTTTAACCCAACGAAGCGAACTCAGGATTTACCCATTGAGTGAAATACATTGGGCTTGTTTACCTTAGATAAATCCCAGGTTATTCGATGCAGTTAGCCAGAAATTGGATTAACTTGGATTATGCTTGAGTATTTGAACGGTATCTGCTTAGAGCTATTATCCTTATCCATTCACTTTATATATATATATATATATATATATGTGTGTGTGTGTGTGTGTGTGTGTGTGTAGGTACGTACGTACACTTTGGTCTCTCTCTCTCTCTCTCTCTCTCTGTATATATATATATATGTATGTATACGTATGTATGTATGTATGTATGTATGTATGTATGTATGTATGTATGTATGTATATGTATAAACAACATTGTGTTTATATTTCCATATTACCTGAAAAATCTTAAACTGCATAAGTAATGAAATTAAGTGGTGATGTATATAACAAATGAGAGTTATGAAGTAGAACAAAAACAATAACAGCAAAAGCAACTATAATAATAATAATAAAATAATAATAATAATAATAATAATAATAATAATAATAATAATAATAATAATAATAATAATAATAATAATAATAATGATAATGTTTCAATTAAGGCATCCTAATTCTATCACAACCACCTTTACCACCGATAAAAACGTACAAGAAAACATAAATTCACATTAAATAAATATATAAACGTAGATTTTTGGAAATGAAACACTTACATTCAAATAGACATTTGTGAAGAATGTATTAAGACGCTATGATTCTAATCATATTTTCATAATTCGTTTATACGGTGTATTGTATTACGACACAAAAATCGTTTTGCTTTTCTAAGTTTTCTTTGTTAATGCTTTCGCTTTTGTTCTTTGTTTTGTTTTGTTTTTTGTTCTTTTTATTGTTTTTTTTTCCCATTTTGTTTCTTTTGAATATTTGTTCGCCCCACTTTTTTTTTATTTTTCGCTTCATTTAATTGCGTCATTCTCCTGTTCCTCGTCACCATCCGTACCAGCTTCGGCAACATGACGATCATTATGATTATCATTATCATTTTCATCTTTGTTAATGACATTTTTTAACTCTTATTTTTTAGAATTTTTTATCGTTGGCATATTCAACATTACAATTCTTTTATTATTCTTATTCGTTTCTTCTTCTCCTTCTCCACCTTCTTCTCCTCTCCTCCTCCTTCTTCTATTCCTTCTTTTTATTATCATCATCATTATCCTTATTATTATTATTATTATTATTATTATTATTATTATTATTATTATTATTATCATTGTTATTATCATTATTATTATCGTTATTATTATCGTTATTATTATCGTTATTACTATTATTATTATTATTATTATTATTATTATTATTATTATTACTATCATTATTATCATTATTATCAGCAGCAGCATCACCATCATTATTATTATCATTACTACAATTTTTATTATTGGTGTCGTTACTGCTCTTGCTGTATTCGGTGCTGTTATTATCATTCATATTCTTTTCCTTCATCATCTTCACCTTCTTTTCTTATTACCGATGTTGTTGTTGCTAATTTTTATTATTGTTATTTGTTATTTTTAACTGCGTGACTCTACTTCATATCATTGCGCAAGTCTATTTTCCTGCGTATATTTTTTAGAAATAAATATACATACAAACATATATATATATATATATATATGTGCATATATTATAATATATATATATATATATATAATATATATATATATACATATATATGTGTGTGTGTGGTGTATGTGTGTGTATGTATATATATATATATATAACGCACACAATCATGTTACATAGATTTATATATGAACATAAACGCCCGTACACACACACACCACACATATATATATATATATATATATATATATATTAGACTATATGTGTGTGTATACATATTATTTTTGTTTTTTTTGTTGGTGTTATAGTTTTATTGTTGACGTCATGGTCGTTGTGGTCGTTTGTTATTGATGCTTAATTTAATGCTAAAGAGTGTAAGGATTTCTGTTAGTTATATGCATGTATGTGTATGTATGAACACGTATATAATGTGGTAGTAATATTGTTTTTGTGACGGTGAAAAAGCATTGAAACACCCTATCACGGGGCTTTCTTTTCTCATTGACAAGAGTATCAAAATGACATGAGCGACTGAATAACATGTCAAATTCTACGTCATTGAAAATGGCGGCCGATTAAGGAGAACAAAAATGTTATATTGCAATGTAGAACAAAGCAAATATAGAAACGGGAAACTTTTCGATAAATGATTTTTTTTTTTCGTATATAAACAAAATTTAAATAAAAAAAATTAAAGCTACATATGCATAATATGTGCTATGTTTATTTTGTCTATTTCCTCAATTTGCTATTATTTACTAAAGCTATTGCAGTGAGTATTGTTCAAGTTAGTTTTGTTTGAAATATTTACGAAAAGAAATAGCGAAATGTCACAAATAGTAAAAATTAGATTGTCGTAGTATGTATCAGGGAACATAGACATATCACGTACACACACACACATACACACTCACACTTATATATATAAATATATATAGCTAGACAGATAGATAAATACATAGATATGCACGTTGCAATACATATGCATATATAGTTATATATATATATATAATTATTATATATATATATATATATATATCTATATATATTATATATATAATATATATATATATATATACAGAAGTACATCTGAAACACAAAATAATGCTAACTGAATTGCAGGAACAGGATAAAATATCCATATTTTTGCAGAAAACACACACACACACACGCACACACACCACACACACACACACACACACACACACACACATATATATATTATATATATATATAAATATACAGCGATTATCTAAAATACAACTTTTGTTTGAAAATTGTAATGAATGAAGGAAGCGGGTGAAAAGTTCTTTATATATACATATGCATGTATATGTACATATACATATAGTTATATAGATAGATAAATATAGATGTATATCCATACATACATACATACATACATACATACATACATACATACATACATACATACATACATACATACATACATACATACATACATACATATATATATGCAGAAATAATTAATTCTCAATCGCAGAATAATGCGAACAGAATAGCAGGAACAGAATGAAATATCCATATTTTTCCAGATATAAAAATATACATATATATAAATGTACCGTTCATTTATAGTACAGCCTGTGTTTGAAAATTGTAATGAATGAAGGAAGCAGATGAAAGGTTCCTTCCTTTTTCCGTTCCGCTTCTCTCCCTCTACATACAAGCACAGCCAACGTCAGGTAGGTTGTATTTCATTATGGTTAATCTACTTCATTTGTAACCAATTTTCTCCTTGTTCATATGCAGAACTACCACTAATTACCAATGAAATTTCTTTTTCTGTCTGGGTCTACTGGTACTGGCATATATGTAACTGCGAGAAAGTAGCAGGTAAATATACTAAAAATACCTGTAAAACAGAAATTGTTAACATGAATATAATTTGTTCTCTTAAAGCAAATGCGTTTTTTTTTACTAGATTTATTTCTTTCGTCTCTTTTTCGATTCGTTCTTCCCCTGATTGGTCAAATGCAACCAGGGTTTGTTTGTTTTGTCTGGCTTGTAATGTGTAAATGTAACCATTTTAACATTCCCATAAGGAAATAGGTTAACTAATAATTATTTACTAAAGTTTCTGGAGAAAATATAGTTTACGCTTGATTGCGAGGAATCTGTCATTGACTTAATATATCTCTCTCTTTCTCTCTCTCTCTCTTTGTCTGTCTCTCACTCTCTTTTTCTCTGTATATATATATGTGCATATATATATAAGTAAAAGTCATATATACATATATATAATACATATATATATGATGTATATAAATATTATGTATATATATAAATATATGTATATATATATGTATATATATATGTATACTATATATATATAATATATAATACATATATAATTATACATATATATATACATATATATATATATTATATAATATATATATATATAATATATATATATATATAATATATATATATATATATATATATATATTGTTGGCTATTATTGTACTTCCGAGAATTAGCAATTTATGGGGAGCAGGTTGAATGATGCTGTGGATATCTACATTCAACAGAGTTTTTACATAAGAAATATATATATTATATATATATATATATATATGCTGTACGCATGGGCCTGTAAATCTTATGCATAGAAATACGGGTAACGTACATTATGGTCTCTTCTAGAACGTATTACACTATCGTCATTTTGCTATATAACAGAAGCCAGCATTGCATATCATCGAATGATGTATAAAAGCCTACATAGACCATTATTGATTTGTTTTAAGTGGCATGAAAGAAGTACAAATCTAACAATACAAACACGTGTTCCCTATAATAGACTTCTACCGTTCTTTTTCAGAACAGACTTCCTAACCAATGGCAGTCACTCACCAGTAGCCAATCAAGAATATTTTCCTTCTTTTCCTACTTTTGGTCAAGTCGAAAGATTATTTTGTTTCCTGTTCCCTGGTGTCAATTTTTCTCCAAGCCTGACAGAATGTAGTATTGATTCTGACGTGGCCATTCCAGTGATGCTTTGCCTTCAAAGAATTACTTCTACTGCTTGAAAAGAAACGGCACGCTGATGAAATTATGGTAACATCACATGCTTCGTATACACACATATGTATATATGCACATGTATATGTATCTGCATATATATATATAATATATATATATATATATATATATATATATATACAATATATATATATATATTTAAATATATATATTTATTATGTATATATATATATATACAATATTTCTATATATATTTATAATTATATATATTATGATATATAATATTTATTATGTATATATAATATACATATATTTTCTATGTGCATCTATATACACGTATGCAGGCGTATGAATACATGTGTAAGTGTGTGCATGTACGTATATAGTTTTGTATTTATGAAGATATACTTGTGTTTGTGTGGGTGTATAGATTTACGTAAGTGTAAATATTATTTTTATATGAATACATATTTGTGTTTACATAAGCATATATGTAAGAATACATTTGTATTCAGATATGTTTCTAAATCTATATATATATAGGTAGCTATATCTATCTATCTATCTATTTCTCTCTCTTTCTATCTATCTGTCTATCGATATCTATATATATGAATGTATGTATATATACATATAGTGAGAGATAGTGAGAGAGAGACATGCGTGTTTTGCTTACATATTTAGAGATAGATTATATGATAAATTGAAGTAAATGTAAGCGGTCAGGTAAAATTTGTACAAGAAAACGCGTACATATATTTATATAAAACGATGTATGTGGATGGATGTAAATTTGCACATAACAAACTTTTTAGTTCCGAACACAGGAATATATGAACAAAACGCTAAATATATATTATATATATATATATATATATATTATATATGAGAGAGAGAGAGGAGATACATACATACATACTACATACATACATACAAAGAAAAGCACGGACACAATCCCACACATACATACACGCATGCATATACATACATACATACATACATACATACATACATACATACATACATACATACATACATACATATATATATATATATATACAGACGCAACTTGTAGACTGAAACAGAAAGAGAGAGAGAGAAAGAAAGAGATTGTCCGGCGCTCGTACAACTCCGCCTGAGTATGCTGATGCATCTGCATTAGAAACGGATTCCTCGGAAACTTCAACTTCAAAGAAAATTGAATTACTTCAGTTAAAATATATTACAAAATTGGGGATATTCCTCAAAGAAGTCAAGAGCAGATACACACAGATGCTGATATATTAAGTATATGAATATATATGTGTATACACACAGACACACACGCGGACACTCACACACATATACGTATATGTATATGAATGCAAGTGTGTGTGTATTTTTATATACATATATATATATTATATATATATATATATATATATATATATTATAAATATATAACACTACTTATATATAGATAGATAGATCAAAATAGGTAAATAGATAATAGATGAGGGATAGTCAGACATGCCGGATAGATATACATATCGCGAAAGATGGAAGAATTCACTGAATTTGGATCGATCGATAGATAGATAAATAGATACATACATACATACATACATACATACATACATACATACATACATACATACATACATACATACATACATACATACATACATATGTTTCTTTATTGGCCACATAGGGCTGAACACAGAGGGGCACAATACAAAGTAGAGCCTTTCTTTTTGGGAATCAGAAAAAAAGAAAAAAAAAAGGAAAGTTGGATAGAAATTCGATCAAAAGGAATCGTTAAAAAAGAAAAGCCGATCAATAGGGATCGTGTATCATAGAAATGTCATAGTGTGAAAAGGGGAAACAGATTAGGTTTATCCGTATAAAGAAAGCGTACGGAAAAGACCACGGTAACCTCGGGCAATAATGTCATGCAAAAAAACGCATTACAGTAAGTGACTCATTTTTACCTTTGTTTTTTGTTTTCTCTTGGTTTATAGGAGTATGCTCATGGTGACTTCGTCAATTACACGCGCCATCCTTGCTACATTCACTCATCAACTTTTGAAACATTCACTAGACAAGACTTCCCTCTCTACTCTCACCTACCTCTTCAAGTGATACTTGAAGTTGATGAGAGATTTACGTGAGAGGAAAG
>NC_043009.1:24292590-24310090 GCF_006345805.1 Octopus sinensis | reverse complement strand
ACGGACACACACATATATATATATATTATATATATATATATATATATATGGTATGTATGTATACATCACACACACATCAATTTATATGTGTTTGTGTGTTACATTAGCGTATGAGCTTATCTTCGTAAAAACATGTATGGTAAGGACGTCCGTCTTTATATAACTTGATATAAATTTATCTTGTTACATGGTTTGCAGGTTTTCTATATTTGTTTCCGTGTTTTGATAACCCGGAAGTCGGACACTGGCAGCCGAATCCCTTTCTAAACACACAAATACATACAAATGCGCCCACAATTACATACCTATAAGCGCAAACACCAATGCGTATACAGTAACTAGAAAATAATATATATCTCCATATATGCATTTACTTTTTATAATTAGGAAAGTATGTATGTACGCATTTATGCATGTATGTATATCTACATATCTATGTAAGTTTGTATATTTGTATGTTTGTATGTATAAATATGTAGAAAGATATACGTACACACATTTACGTAGATATGCTTATTTACAAATGTATATGCATGTTTTTGCGCGTGTGTGTATAGAGACGGCCAAATATATGTGTGTGTGTATGTATGTGTGTGTTTTGCGTTTGTGCATATATATCTATATGTAATAATAACTGTATACACACATACAAACACGCGCGCACACACACTCATATATATATATATGTTTATCGACATATGTACACATAGATTTGTGATATTTATTAATTTACATACATATCATTATATATATGTATATATATGTGTGTGCGTGTGTGTATATATATATATATATTTATATATATATAAAGCTATACACACAAATATACACATTTGCGTGTGTGGGCATGTGTTTGTCTGTCTGCTTCTGTGTCTGTGTCTGTGTTTGTGTGTGTGCTTGTCTATATGTGCTAGTTTGAGCGATTAATTTGCCGCAGGAATTTAACTCATCTACCATCTTCGTATCAATAAAAAAGTTATCTTCATCATTCTCATTATTATTATTATTACTACTATTATTGTTATTGTTATTGTTATTATTATTATTATTATTTTATTATTATTATTATTATTATTATTATTATTATTATTATTATTATTATTATTATTATTATTATCATTATTATTATTATTATCATCGTCATCATCATCATCATCGTCATCATCATTACTATTACTACAGTTACGAATAGTATTATAGTTGTTGCTGCTGTTTTTCTTGTTATCTGAACTTCCATCGTTATATACCAGCCTTTTAATACGAACAGGAATTATGGAATAACAGATCAGCGGTCAGATTTAATCCGCTCGACATGCCCTCTTCCTTCATGGTAAACTCAAAATGTGAAGCTACGCCAAGAAAATGGATAAATACATCACACACACACACGCTCCTCACACACCACACACAAACACACATACACACACAGACGCACACACACACACCACAGATATGGCAGGTTATCTGAAAATGATGCGCCATATTCACATTTATTATCTATTTTTTTTCATTTGCAATCCCTCGTGTCAGTCGATTGCTTGAACTACTTTTTTAAATTATTTTTTTTAATATTTCCGCCATTGCACGTCTCCTCTCCCGATGCATTCTTGTTTCTTTTATGTTTTTTTCTTTCTCTTTTTCGTATTCATTCTCAGTCGATTTCGCCGAACCCACTTCCTCCAATAATTCTAATTCTACTCCTTAGCTTATTTCGTTCATTTTGATCTTTGACTTTCTACTGATCAGATCATTTTCCGTTCTATTTCTGATTCTTTTTCAATGGATAACGTCCAACGACTCATTCATATCCTCTTTGAGTTTCGCTCAGCACAATCCTCTCCAATTTTTGGTTATATCATTATATTTCTCTTTCCGAAATATTCACACAGTTTAATTTTCCTCCTAAATTTGTCCTGTGCTCTGTTTCTTCTAGCCATATAAACTAATTTTCAGCTTAATTCACCTTACTTGCTAACATCCTACGTTGATGTCAAGCTCAACTGCGAAGAGCGCGAGGAGCTAATGTGCGATTCTCTTGAGCCAGCTACAGAAATGTCCTTGAAGTTCAATGAATAGCTAAAAATGGATTACGGAGACATTATTGTGCCTAGTTTTGTGTGGTACAAAGTTTACTTCCCAAACACTTGCTTGCAGGTTCAGTCCCACAGCATAGAACCTTGGATAGGTGTCTTCCATTATAGCCTCGGACCGAAACTTTGTGATTGGATTTGGTAGACGCAAACTGAAAAAATACTTTCATACATATATATGTGGTGTGTGTGTGTGTGTGTGAGTGTGTTGTTTTGTCTATGTTTTCCCTACCACTGTTTGACAACCGGTTCCACAAAAGCGAGCGATAGAATAAGTAGCAGCCTCTAAAATATGTAAAAAGTGGGATCGATTCATTCGACTATAAATTCAGTTCATTGCGAAGACATGGCCGCACTTTACTGACTGAAATCAATACAAGAATGTATATATGTAGATATATATATATATATGTGTGTGTGTGTGTGTGTGTGTGTGTGTAATATATGTATATATGTATATATATATAGATAGATAGATACATACATACACACATACATTCATACATACATACATACATAGATTGATTGATTGATTGATTGATTGATTGATTGATTGATTGATAGACAGACAGACATATTACACATAATGTTATTTCCTGCTTTACAAGGGCTGCACGCTATTTATCATTATTTGGGACGGTGATAGGAAATGTTGCCGTAAACATTTCTGCCACTAAGAAATTTCGTTTTAAATGCCATAAACACTTTTGCTGTAAGCATTTAGGCCGTTCAGAAATTTCGTTATGAATTTGAAAAGAGACTTGTTCATTTAATGCTTTTAGAAAAAAAATTGTCATTACTTTTTTAGTTTAAAAGATGCTGACGCAATTCTCCGGCTAATTTTTCAATACTGTGAAATTTATGATGACGAAATATCCGGGACGGCAGGATCGACGTTGACATTTATCCTGAATATCTAACAACAAAATTGGGACATAGTGACGGACATCATGTCTATCCTCTTAATGGGAGGATAGAACACCCAGAATGTGATGCAGGGAGTAAATTTCCAAAGAGCAGTGCGGCCGGTTTGTGTCCAAACAGCAGAGCGGCTGGTTACAGACCGAACAATACTATTCCCTGTCATTTATATTCTTTATGCTCTAAATAAAGAAATTCTCAACACATTTCCAAGAGATAAAAATTACAAAGATACTTTGGGCAATTATGCATGGAGTCCGAAACAGCTAAACAGCTGTAACGCCGCTTAACTGCCATCTAGCACACTTTCATCTTCATCGTGTATTATAATTCTATTACGAACTATACACTTATATACATATACATATATATATATATATATATATATATATAGAGAGAGAGAGAGAGAGAGAGAGAGACAGATAGATAGATAGATTAATATTTATATATATATGTATAAATATGTATGTATGTATGTATAAATATATATGTATGTGTGCGTCAGTTTGTATGTATATATATATGCACACATATATATATACATATATATATTATACTTATATATACATACATATGTGCATGCATATGTATGTATGTATAAATGTATGTATATAAGTATATACATATATATATATATATATATATATATATAATATATATATATATATATATATATGTATGTATGTATGTATAAAGTTAATGGCCCTGCAATGGAGTGTGAATTTGAATAATCCATTAATATGGGTGTAGGATTAAAGGAAGCATTGTTAAAAAAGGTGTACATTATGGAAAACATATCACCAGTATTGTGTACACGTAAAATATCACATGCTTGTGTTTTAACATATATATTTATTATATTCATTTTATCAATATCTTTGCCAACTGTTGAACAATTGTGATACATCCGTGTGTAAACACAGTTTATATATATATATATATATATATATATATATATATATATATATATATATAATATATATATATATATATACATATATATATATACATAAATGCATATACATGCATATGGGTGTGTTTTAATTGTGATATATATATATATATATCACAATGGCGGTACCCCAGCATGACCACAGCTCATGAGCTGAAACTAGAATCAATCAATCATCATATATATATATATATATATATATATATATAATATATATATATATATTATACACACACACACATATATATATGTATATACATATATATATAGAGAGAGAGAGATAGGTACATACATACATACATTCATCCATACATGCATATACATACATACATAGATCGTTACATAGATAGAGAGAGAGAGAGACAGAGATAGATGTATATATATATATGCAGTTATTGATGTGTGTGTATCTGTGTGTGTGTTTGTGTGTGTGTGTGTGTGTTTCTGTGTGTGTGTGCGTGTGTGTGTGTGCGTGTGTGTGTGTGCGTATTGGAGGTGTATGTATTGGAGGTGTACGTATGCAGAACGAAAGTAAAAGCACACCAGCAGTATTGATATGATGTCACTCCATCCTGATGATATCGGCCAAATCACGATGGTGTTCTAGCACGAAAGCAGCAGTACGGCTGAAACGAAGGTACGGAAGTATTGATATCGTTTGCCAAAGCGTTATATTATGGCGGCCTCAACACACCAACACTGATTGTCAAACTGTAGGGGAGGGAGGATAAACACATACACATAGACACACACACATATTTTTACATACAAACATTCATTCATACATACATACATACATACATACATACATACATACATGCATGCATGCATGCATGCATACATACATACATACATACATACATACATACATACATACATACATACATACATACATGCATGCATGCATGCATGCATGACTGACAATGGGATTGCACCTAGAAAGTTACCTTCCCCGGCACAAGTCCGGGCAATAGTCACCCATGTATACCGGCCTCTCCTCTCCATGCCACCTGTGTTATCCAAGGGAAAAGCAACCTGTGACGTCGCATCTCATTTCTACAGCTGAGTGAACTGGAGCAACGTGAAATAAAGTGTCTTGCTCAAGAACACAACACGCAGCCCGGTCCGGGATTCGAACTCACAACCTAACGATCGTAAGCTCGACGCTCTAACCACTGAGCCATGCGACTTCAATATATTATTATTATTATTATTATTAATAGTTAGAGAGTATAATAATTCCAAGCCAACAGGGAAACAATTCAACTTAGCACACTAAATCAAAAATTTACAATATATATTATATATATATATATATATATATAGATTAAGCGAGGCGGTTACAATAGAATGTATTGACATTAGCGAAAAAGATGTCCTACTAGCCATAGATGAAGTGGACACAAATTCAGCTGCTGGTCCAGATGGTTTCCCAGCCAACCTCCTCAAAGCGTGTAAGCATGCCCAGGCAAAACCCCTCAATATTCTCTTCCAGAGCTTTCTTGCGAATGGCAACTGCCAAGCAAGCTGAAGGAGGGAATAATATGCCCAATACATAAAGGGGGAAGTAGAGCAGATGCCAAAAACTATAGGCCTATCTCTCTGACTTCACACATCAGCAAAGTCATGGAACGGATAGTCAGAAAGAAACTAATCGCATTCCTTGAGGAAAATAACTTGCTGAGTGATACCCAGCATGGTTTTCGACCAGGTAGGAGCTGCTTGACCCAGCTCTTACAACATTATGACTGGGTGTTGAGGCAGTTACTCAACAAATCAAATGTGGACGTAATCTACCTTGATTTTGCAAAAGCTTTTGACAAGGTGGATCATGGTATGATATGCCACAAACTGCGTGACCTCGGCATAGCTGGAAAACTTGAAGTGTGGTTACATGACTTCCTGAAAGATAGGAGTCAGGCAGTAGTGGTTAATGGAGCCACCTCTATGAACACACAAATAGTGAGCGGTGTTCCACAGGTCACTGTCTTGGGACCACTGATTTTTATAGTGGCCCTCTGAGATATGCCCTCAAATGCCCGGATAGCCACTCTGGCCAGCTACGCAAACGATACGAATGTCTCGCAGAAAATACAGGACCCCAGCGATGTTGCACACCTGCAGCAGGATTTGGACTCAATCTACAGATGGGCTGAGGATAATAATATGCAGTTTAATGCTGAAAAATTCCAGGTCCTGCGCTACCAGCATCCAAAACTGAATATTAAACTTACAGGATACACCGGTCCACAGGGAATTTCAATCCCAGAGCCTAAGTCTGTGAAGGACCTGGGTATCGACATGAGTGATGATACCTCTTTCCAAGTGCACATTGTCAGGATGGCGACAAAGTGCAGACGACTGGCTGGGTGGGTCCTAAGAACATTCAGAACCAGAGATAAGGAAACCATGATGGTCCTCTGGCGGACATTCGTCCTCAGCCGCCTAGATTACTGCTCACAGCTATGGTCACCCAGCAGTGTAAAATTAACAGCGGACCTTGAGGCAATCCAGAGAATATTCACAAAGAAGATCGTCTCTTTGCAACAGCTCAGCTACTGGGAAAGGTTGAAACAGCTAACACTCTACTCCCTGGAGAGAAGACGGGAGTGGTATGCAGTAATATATGTCTGGAAGATCCTGGAAGAAATTGTGCCAAATTTTGGCATTGTAAGCTACACTAATGCTAGAACGGGACGACACTGTATAGTGCCAAAGATCCCAGCAATGTCATCACGCTTCAGGACCAGCTTCAGCAACAGCCTGGGTTTCAAGGGCCCACAGCTTTTTAATATTCTCCCAAAGAGTCTGAGGAACTTGCACAAAGTAGATGTAGCGGTTTTTAAATCAAAGCTGGACATCTTCCTGTCGAGAGTCCCAGATGAACCTACCTCACGGCAAGAGGTGCAAATGAGAGTAGCTATATCAAACACCATTCTTCACCAATTGCCACATATTAGACGAGGTTCTTCGCAATAACAGTGTAGCACAAAACGGCAGTGCATCAGCATGGCCGCAGCTCTGAGCTGAGACCAGAAAAAAAAACTAAATAGCGGTTTGACTATATATATATGTGTGTGTGTGTAATATATATATATATATATATATATATATATATATATATTAAATATATATATATATATATATATATAATAAATATATAAAATTTAGAGTCACACCGCTATTTAGTTATTCAATCTATACTGAACGATATTATCTATAATAACCCCATAGAAATTAATTAAATATATTATAATTATATATATACATACATACACACATTTCGACGGGCTTTGTTTAGATTCTGCCTTCTAAATCCATTCACAAGATTTGGAGGGTCCGAGGCTCTAGCGCAAGATGCTTGCCCAAGGTACCCCGCAGTGGGACTGATCTTAGAAACATGTGGTTGAGAGACAAATTTCTTACCACACAGCCACGCCTGCGCCTATCACCAACCAGCAATTTGAAAACCACTCGATAACAAAAATAGTTCCTTCTTATGGTTGGCACATCGACAACTAACACCAAAAACGCCACTTAAAATGCAACATGAAACGAGTCGCTCTACTGGCTCAAATATCCCTTAATTCTAATTGTAATCCTAAAAAAGTAATAAAAAATCTTTATAAAAACACGTGAAGCATTGAATAACAGCATCATGGGAAAATGACAAGATGCTTACATTTGGGCTGCCTTTGATCATAGATCTCCACAATCAGACATAACCTTAGGCTAAACAACATCAAATACATGAAAGTAAATCTCCACAGACACATATCTATACACAAAAATCCTAAGGGTCACCCCATCATTAAATTTAAATCGTTGCTAAATCTAACCTCCATGAATTTTTTTATTTTATGCATAGGAAACAAGTATCAAATATTTATGTTATGAGACAGACATACTTTAAGCAATATATAATTATAGTCTCCGCTATATTTACATAAACTTTAAAGTAATGTTTAGATTTTTGAATAGTTTTATTCATATTCTTTTTAATATTTAAAATATTAATTTACGTGTTTAGCATGTTTTTTTATATAAATTCTTTGTAACTTTTGAAAAAATATTACTGCAAACCAGTATTTCTTTTTCATGGGATAAGATTTTATATATATATATATATATATATATATATATATATGTGTGTGTGTGTGTGTGTGTGTGTGTGCATGTGTTGTGTGCGTGCGTGTATGTGTGTGTATATGTATTATGTTTGTATAATTTAAGTATGTATATACTTATATATATATGTGTATATATATATATATGCAAGTATATTCATATTATATATACATATATATATATATATATATATATATATATATATATATATATATATATATGAATATACTTGCATAAATATATATGTGTGTGTGTGTGTGTGTGTAAACATACATATGTGTGTGGTATATATAAAAGACAGATAGATGTATTTTATATGAATATATATAATGTATGAACATGTTTTGTATATGTATGCACACTGATTTATCTCTCTCTCTCTCTCTCTCTCTCTATATATATATATATATATATATATATATGTATATATACATATATATATATATATGTATATATATTATATATATATATATATATTATATGTATATATATTATGTATATATATATATATATATATATTATATATATATATATATATATAGATATATATATATTATATATATATAATATATATATATATACTTATGATAAATATTTGTTACATATTTGTAAATTATTATTACCGTCACACGATTTTGAGCATGTGGCAATCTGTGTAAAAATATCTGTACATATACCTATATGCTGATGTATGTCTTGTAAAGTTACAGTATCTATTCTTCGCACCAATTTCTCTAGGTTCTCAGTAGCTCCTGCTTTTTTTTTCCTTCATAATTTATTTATGTATGATGGATCAATTTTGTGACCTTCTACGTTGTCCTGTTTCTCAAATCACATGAATTACCTCACAATTTCGTCTCTAATCTCATCCTATCATCCTCAGAAAAGAAAGATAGTTATACAGAGAGTAATATACCTTGTCCAAAGGGAAAACAAAATTTTTTTGAGGTGCCATAGGTACAGAACAATTCCTTACTGATTAGTTTCTCACCTACAGCTAATCAAACCTATGGAATGCTATTTAATCTAGTTCATTCCAGCGAGATTTGACGCTATTGAGAAATAGGAATGAAACTAAATGTTAACATAGTGAAGCGCTTCTCACCAAAGAATGTGCCTTCCGGTTCGTTTTCTGAACATTATAAGGAATGAAAATAAGACATTGCCAGCAAGAATTCCAAGACATATTATGCAGGATTCAGGGTTAACGAAATGACTTTTGTTTTTAGTAACTCACTCGTTTATTGAAGCTTTCGTTTTCAAGTTAATTTATCACTAATTCGTCACTAATTTCTCTGAAAGTGCCTGACCAAATGGTTAAGCTGTTGGCCTCATGAACATACGTTTGAGATTTTTATTCCTGAACCAGGCATGGCAATTATTGGAACCTTCGTTTATCCGGTACTTAACCACTATGTTCTGTGAGAGTGCTTGGCCTAATAAATAGAGTATTGGTCTCATTAACATATGTGTTGTGGCTTCAATTTCAGGCCCAGGCATAAGGATGTGTCCTTGAGCAAGATACTTACTCTTACGTTATTACAGTCTACTCAGCTAAATTTGAGTAACAGTCAAGTGTCAGTGCAGTTCTCTCACTTCTTGCAACTGTCACATCCGTGATGTTCTGCTTGAGTTAGAGAGTCGTGAGGGTATCAATTTTTGTTCGTGACTACACATGCACCTAAAGCAATTAGTGAAAGCATGGTACAATGTGCCAGTTCCTAATCGCTTGCGGCTACGTTGTAGTACTACTGTACAAGACAAATAGCCTAATCCAGATAATACCATCTTAATTAAGGAAATCTCATAAGCTGAGAGAAACATTAGCCCGCCGGGCGAAATGCTCAGTGGTATTTCGTCTGTCTTTACGTTCTGAGTTCAAATTCCGCTGAGGTCGACTTTGCCTTTCATCCTTTCGGGGTCGATAAATTAAGTACCAGTTACGCACTGGGGTTGATATAATCGACTTAATCCGTTTGTCTGTCCTTGTTTGTCCTCTCTGTATTTAGCCCCTTGTGGGTAGTAAAGAAATAGGTCTTTGCGTCTGTCTTTACATTCTGAGTTCAAATTCCGCTGAGGTCAACTTTACTTTACTTTTCATCCTTTCCAGGTCGATAACTTGGCTACCAGTAGCGTACTGGTGTCGATCTAATCGACTGCCCCCCCCCCAAATATTTCGGGCCTGTATCTAGAGTAGAAAAGAAAAGAATGAAGAAAAGCTCAAGTAGATAACCTAGTCCTAAATACACTATCTGTGAAAGCTTGTGGCATATAGTCTAGGATATTCGACTCACAGTCGTGAGTTCGATTCCTGGCAGTGCTTTTTGTCCTTGAGCAAGACACTTTATTTCTAGTTGCTTCAGTCTATCTAGCTGGTGAAAACGTGTTCTACCTGTATTTCAAAGTGCCATCCTTGACACATTCTATGTCACGTGGAATCTCCTTGAAAACTACGTTAAGGGTACACGTGTTTTTGTAGTGCTCAGCCACTTGCACTTTAATTTCACAAGCAGGCTGTTCCGTGGACCGGATCAACCGGAACCCTCATTGTCATAACAGATACACTTCCAGTTTTAAATCCAGAATCGTATTAAATACGGGATAAGCACAAATAGATACCATTTGATGGTGGTAGATATTCTAGATTAAGACCCTTCTGTATATAATAGATAAGCTACCAACAGCAACTATGAAATATTAAAATTTTGATTCTTTATTGGATTATAAAGAATACAAAGGCCACAAACAGTTTAGCCATTTCTTTGTCTCTCTTCAATGTCTTAATCATGGAAGGGGAAGAGACAGTGCCCATGGATTTTGCGTGCCCCTTTTGCATTAGTGAATATTGACCCTGAACGTCAAAAGATCAATTCGCACAGCATAATCATGGAGAAGGGAATAGAACTAGCAGGTTTTATAGCAATGCTTACTAAAGAAGGAACTCTGCTAACGGTCACTGATGATCAGGGTGGGGAGTTATATATACCACCCACAAAGGGGGAAAGAAAATTAACTAAAGAGAAAAAATGGAGGAACAATGGTGGGAACGAAACGAAATACACACTGCTACAGGACGGGGGTTAAGATCTAGGAAGAGAAAAAAATGAAGAGACTGATGGTGACAAGGAGTGAACTCTGCCAAAGGCACCCAAGTACCAGATGGTTTCGTAAAACTGGGTGCCGTACTAGTCCTCTACCACCCACGGAGGTAGGGAAGATGGCTGCAAAAAACTTCACGAGAGAAACACAGAAGGGCGTGAAATATTAACGAACGTTGGTAGGGGATGGTGTGCGGAATATGAAAAAGAGGGAGATACACGTTTCTACAGAGAAGCAAAGAGAGAGGGAGTAGTAAGCCTGACGGATGACAGAGGGTGGTGTAGAATGAGATGGAAAGTTTAGTAAATGTTTAGTGTTGTAAATGGGGATTAAAGGTAAACCTTTATATCGCGTGCTTTATATTGGAGGTTTAACACATCATTTAACCCTGAGCCCTCCCTTTTCCTGTCTTCTTTCCTATTTTCTTATTCTATCTCCCTGTATTTCTCTCTCTCTCACACACTCTCTGTCACACACCCTCTCCCTCCTTCACTCCATTCTCTTTCCTTCTCTATCTGTACATCAGTGTGTCTTCTATTGCTTATAAGCATTCGTTGGTCAATTACAAACCAAGTTAGTCTTCAAATCGTCTCTGTGTCTTATTAATTGGGTGTCGGATGATGATATTCAGACACCAATAGCAGAAGAGAAGAAGAAGAAGAAGAAGAAGAAGAAGAAGAAGAAGAAGAAGAAGAAGAAGAAGAAGAAGAAGAAGAAGAAGAAGAAGAAGAAGAAGAAGAAGAAGAAGAAGAAGAAGAAGAAGAAGAAGAAGAAGAAGAAGAAGAAGAAGAAGAAGAAGAAGAAGAAGAAGAAGAAGAAGAAATGCAACATTTTGTTTTTAAAGAAAAAGAAAACTAACGTAAATGAGAGCCGTTTCCTATAAGAGGGGATTTGTGTAGTGATAATAATAATAATAATAATATAATAATAATAATAATAATAATAATAATAATAATAATAATAATAATAAACAAATGCGGAAATTCTGAATTGGTTTACAAGACAGTATCTTAGGTCATATACGAATGTGAAGAGATGGA
This sequence comes from Octopus sinensis, assembly GCF_006345805.1. Lineage (NCBI taxonomy): Eukaryota > Metazoa > Mollusca > Cephalopoda > Octopoda > Octopodidae > Octopus > Octopus sinensis. Next base: position 24,297,860 of record NC_043009.1, on the reverse strand, counting down.
GGGGCGGCTAACATTTCAAAAACAACCACAACTACAACAAAAGCAGAAAATCAACAACTAAAAAGGAAAGGAACGAACAACAATAGCAACATGAACAGCAACAACAACAAAAACAGGTTTCGGGCCGCGTTTCTATTCACTTCGAAAACTGAAATGTTCTACAAGCCAAACTAATCTCCGGTACATGACGGTACCATTTCTGATCGGTTCTGTCCTTGCTAGGTAACGAAGTATTTTATTTATTTACTATTTTTTTTCCATTTTTATTTTCTATTCTTCTTATTGTTATTATTGTTGGTGTTTTATTTATTTTCTATTCCCTTCGTTTTTTGTTGTTTTTTTGTTGTTTTTTTTCTTCCTTTTGGTTAATCCATGTCAATATGCTTTCAACACTTCCAACACCTCTTGATCTTATCGCTTTATTTCATTAAGCTTACCTTCTTTGAATATAATTCAATGCCTTGCTTTTGAGATTTTATCTTTGCAAAGGGAAACATTCGCCACCCACCAAACTTCATTCCACAATTAATTTCCGGTGTTTGTGCTATTTTCTACATCTATATAGAAGAATAGTGCTTTACAATCTTTTATTTTCATTTCTCTTTCTCTCTCAAACACTTTCTCACTCTTTCCTACTCTCTCTCTCTCTCTCTCTCTCTCTCTCTCTCTCTCTCCCACACACACTCAAAACTCTGCATGCACATTTTCATATGTACTCATAAACACACATAAATGCGCTTACTTAGAAACATGCATGTAAATGTGTATGTGTGTATGCACAATTGCGTATGTGCTTATGTGCATCCAAGCGCCTGTATGTATGCGTGCGTACGAATGCGTTTGGTGTATTCTTATTTATTATTTACTCATGCATATCTGTGAGTGCATATGTAACTGCTTGTATATATTCATACATGGTTAGTGGTATACGTATATACATATATAGACCTAAATATACGCATATGTATGTATATGTATATATATATGTACATAAATGATTATATATATATATACAATGATAAATCTCAGAGCGAGTTATATATATACAGATATATATATATATTATATATATATATATTATATATATATATAAAGGTACTGAGGTGTATATTCATACATACATATACGTGAAACACAAACGCACGTGTTTACATACATACTTACATACATACATATGCATATAGTAAAATACATTCGCACGTAAATATAGGTACATAAATATAGAAAAATAAGTAGTATAGGTAAAGATATGTATACGTGTGTATATATATCTATCTATATATACATATACGTATATATATAGAAATATATATATACATACAGAGAGAGAGAGATGTATATATATATGTGTATATATATATACATATATATATATACATATATATACATGCTAAGTTATACATGTTTGCATACACGCACATGTCTACACCTACAGACATATATATATATATATATATATTATATATATATATATATATATATATATATGTACGTATCTATGTACAGAGAGAGAGAGAAATATTATACGCAAAGATACGAGTGTATTTGCTGTGTGCGTGGGTATATGTTTGATCGTTCTTACATTATCTAAGGTTAGGTCAGTGTGTATCACCGTTCACGTACGTGCAGTCGATGTTTAGGTATGTTTATGCGTATTGTGTGTGTGAAATACGTGAATGCATAGAACGGAGGCGTTGGGTGGGTGCTTTGCAATGCAAAACGGAACTGGACAGTACAACCTCTGTAAGACTGTTCCCGAGCTTCACAATGTACTAGCGCCCAACATAATCACTATAAAAGCCATCATCAACGTTCGATCAATATCGCCCTGTCACTCCTCAAAACCCACCAGTCGCTAATGACTATTACTACGTCGAACAACGGTACTGCCACCTCTGTCACTACAGCCACCACCATCAACAACAACAGTAACTACTACTACTACTACTACTACTACTACTACTACTACTACTACTACTACTACTACTACTACCACCTCCACCACTACCACTAGCAATACTAATATCAATAGTAGCATTTCCAACAACAACAACAACAAAACTATCTCTTCAACGATTTTTCATCAAAACACAGAATGATAGTATGTATAAAATCAACTAGGTCAGAAACGATTGCAGCAATGTAGATGGCAATGATGATGATGATGAGGAGGAGGAGGAGGGAGAGTGGGAGATGCGTGTTGACATTTCACGAGGAAAATGATGATGATGATGATGATGATGATGATGATGATGACGACGACGACGACGATGACGATGATGATGATGATGATGATGATGAGGATGATATACGAATAGGCCGGTGTTGATGACGATAATGGTCATGAGGACGACGAACGAACGAACGAGGAAAACAATAATGGCAATACCAATGACGGTAACAGCAATGATGGCGATGGTCATCATAACGACAATGGTGATGATGATGTGATGATTTTTATGCGTGACCAGCTCTAGCTGTTACAATCGCCACCGACACCCCTGCCGCTTCGAAAACCGCTCCAACCGCTCCAACCTCCTCCAGCATTATACATTATTAAAACTACAGGTAGCAACACTAGCACGCCAACATAACCCCACTCCACACAGCACACACTAACACTCCATACTTTTGCCAGTACTGCTCTTTTATCAATACCTTACACGCGTGACCCCCAATCTTAAGAAATCTTTAACCATATTACACTTTACCATTTTATTCCAGAATGAATTGGTTCTGTTCTATTGAGTTATAGCATGAAATACAACTACGTCATTATCGCTAATATTGTTGTTGTAGCTGTTGATGTTGTTGCTATTGTTGTGGCTTTTGTTATTTTTTAGTCTATAATGAACTCAGAGTGAGATGATCAAATAATCAAAGACATTGCATTTGGGGCCATTCTTCATATCACACAGTATATTTCGTAGAAAGCGCATCCCATATTGTATAAGGCAGGTGTCCCCACCTACCGGTTTGCAGACCAGTGCCGGACCGGGATTCATTTGGGACCAAGACACACAGGAAAAATATAGATTTTGAAATTTTATTTCTATTTTATTGACTGTAGTACTCTGGACGTGTTTTATATTCTATATATATATATGTGTGTGTGTGTGTGTGTGTGTGTGTGTGTGTGTGTGTGTAATAAGTAAATAAAAAAAGCGGCGAGCTGGCAGAAACGTTAGCACGCTGGGCGAAATGCTTAGCGGTATTTCGCCTGCCGTTACGTTCTGAGTTCAAATTCCACCGAGGCCGACTTTGCTTTTCATCCATTTGGTGTCGATTAAATAAGTACCAGTTACTGGCGTCGATATAATCGACTTAATCCGTTTGTCTGTCATTGTTTGTTCTCTCTGTGGGTAGTAAATAAATAAGTATTTCGTCCGTCTTTACGTTCTGCGTTCAATTTTCGTCGAATTCAGTTTTGCCATTCATCGCTTCGGGGTTGATAAAATTAATTATCTGTTGTCCATTGGGGGTCGATGTAACCAACTTACATTCCACACTGTGCCGTCTTTAAAAAGGGCTCATTGAAAACTGTATTTCTAGTTTGTGTTTGTATTTGGTTTACAAGTGACTTGTTGTGAATTCGTGTCTTGAAGCAAAATTTGTTTTGTCTTATGAGAGACAGTTTTGCTGATACTCCATCGGTTACGACGACGAGGGTGCCAGTTGATCCGATCAAAGGAAAGGCCTGCTCTTGAAATTAACATGCAAATGGCTGACCACTCTTAAGACTCGTGTACCCTTAACGTAGTTCCCAGGGAGAATCAGCGTGACAGCGTGTCAATACAGATACTAGTCATTTTTGCCAGCTGAGTAGACTGGAGCAACGTGAAATAAAGAGTCTTGCTCAAGGACATAGCGCGTTGCCGGGGAGTGAATTCACGACCATACGATCGTGAGCCGAATAATCTAACCACTGAACCACCTTCGCTGACAGTCATTACGTCAATAATTATACCACATGCACAGGTTTAATTCTACTTCGTTATTGTTAGTTAGTCGGTTAAATATTTAGTCAACTAACTAATTAATCATTTACTTAATGTATCTTGTTAAACAATCAGTCGGTTGTCTATTGGTCAATGTCTTTCGTCGTTGTCGCGACCTTTTCATTTACTTAGTTACTTCCCTCTTTTTCCAAGGTCTACTATCTCAAGATCTTCTTTCTCATGGTCAACTCTCTCAAGGTCGGCTTTCTCAAGGTCTGCTCTCTCAAGGTCTGTCTCTCAAGGTCTGCTCTCTCAAGGTCTGGCCCCTCAAGGTCTGCGCTCTCAAGGTCTACTCCCTCAAGGTCTGCTCCCTCAAGGTCTGCTCTCTCAAAGTCTGCTCTCTCAAGGTCTGACCTCTCAAGGTCTGCTCTTTCAAGATATGCTCTGCTCAAGGGTTTTCTCTCTCATGGTCTACTCTCTCAAAGTATGCTCTCTCAAGGTCTGACCCCTCAAGTTTTACTCTCTCAAAGTCTGCTCTCTCAAGATCTGCTCTCTCAAGGTCTAACCCCTCAAGGTCTATATTCCCTTTTCCCATTTTTATTGATTCACGTATCGAATTGGTTCACAACACTGATTACAATGCAGAGCATTTCCTTTATATCGATATCTACAATATCCTGATTATTTTGTCCTATTTTCTTTGTTGTTTGCGTAAGATAGTCCCTAAACACATAAGTTCGTTATTTCCGATGACTTTTTTTAGTTTCTATTCCCTCCAAATGACCGTAGATCGTGTCTTCGCATGTAAAACCGGACCATTTTTTTAAAAATGAAGGTTCGCTGATTATTAACTGGTCTACAACACATGTAAAATCTCCTAAATTAGAAGATTCTAGAAGTTTACCAACACAGGCATAAGAAACATCCAACGTCTGATGAAAAGAAAGGCTATTGGAGGCAAAAATGCAAAAACATGAATGACCTATTAAGGATCGACAAGCAGACCTGGTGGATCTGCAACATAATATTATCAAATTTATGAATCGTGTATATCGATGAAAGAAAACAATATGATCGTGTGCAATAGTCTAACAAACAATTCAACATCGTGACACCCTACACACCGAGCTCTGCACCTTTTCTATAATACAGAAAAAGGTGCATAGCTTAGTGGTTAGGATATCGTGTTCATTGTCCTAAGATAGCAGGTTCCATTCATAGATGGGATTTCGCGTTGTTTCCTTCAACAAGGTATTTCATTTCCCGAGGCCTCACATTCAGCACAACTGAAAATGTGTCCTAGCTGTTCGTGGGCGTAGCTGGGGTTAATTC
>NC_043009.1:24282590-24287590 GCF_006345805.1 Octopus sinensis | reverse complement strand
ATATATATAATTATATATATATATAATATATATATATATTATAATATTATATATATATATATTACTAACACACACACACACACACCACACACACACCACACACATACATACATACATATATTTATATATATATATATATATAATATATATATATGATATATATATGTAGGTCCGGGTTGATTCGGGGTTAACCACAGTAAATAAGGTACTCAATACATAGCAGAGTAAAATTAATTTATTATATAGAAGGAGCTTCTACAGGACTAGAACTGTTTCATCATTCAAGAGAAATCTGATTTCTCTTGAATGAAACAGTTCTAGTCCTGTAGAAGCTCCTTCTATATAATAAATTATATATATATATATATATATATATATTATATATATGCATCAACACATTATGAAAGAAACAGTATTATAGATCCATATCAACCGATCTTACCAATTGTTTTTCAACTGGATATCAAATTCGAATTTATCTTATTTGTGCGACGCAATAGTAAATTAGCACGTTGTTTTTCAGCTATTTGTATACTCTTCAGACAAACATTTTCTACTCCGCTCGGGCGTGAGGTGAGTGCGCGGTATTGATAAGCATCAACAACTGCAAAACACTGATATTTCCTGCCCTCCATTTCATTCCCGAGGTTATTACGCTTTGCCTAGATTTGCAGTATATTGTAAAACCGAAATCCTGAAGTTAAAATAGAACGCATACTGTAAGTATGAGATATTAATTTCATATAAATGACGGAGTGGCTGTGTGTTAAGTAGCTTCCTTACCAACCTCATGGCTCCGGGTTCAGTCCCACAGCGTGGCACCTTGGGCAAGTGTCTTCTACTATAGCCTCGGGCCGACCAAAGCCTTGTGAGTTGATTTGGTAGACAGAAACTGAAAGAAGCCTGTCGTATATATGTATATATATATATGTATGCGTGTGGATATGTTTGTGTGTCTATGTTTGTTCCTCCAACATCGCTTGACAACCGATGCTGGTGTGTTTACGTCCCCGTAACTTAGCGGTTCGGGAAAAGAGACCCATTGAATAAGTACTAAGCTTACAAAGAATAAGTCCTTGGGTGGATTTGCTCGACTAAAGGCGGTGCTCTAGCATGGCCACAGTCAAATGACTGAAATAAGTAAAAGAGTAAAAAAAGGGGTATACATAGATACACACATACACACACACATGTATGTATGTATGTATGTATGTATGTATGTATGTATGTATGTATATATGTATCTGTGTTGGTATGTAACTATAAGATCCATGGACCTTAGTGTAGGAAGTTTGGAAGCTTTGAGCAGTCTGTGATAGGTGTCAAAGAACAGCATTCAAGAATACAGTTCTATATTTAAGAGATGAGGAATTATGTACATTATTTACATTATTTACAATTGACGGATACCTGTCCTCATCTTGTTTGTTATTAACACAACGTTTCGGCTGATATACCTCCCAGCCTTCATCGGGTGTCATGAGGAAATTTCGAACCTGGGTTCTCATTCCTAAGGTATTTTTCGATGTTGTAATTATTATTATCATTATTATTATCATTATTATTATTATTATTATTATTATCATTATTATTATTATTATTATTATTATTATTATTATTATTATTATTATTATTATTATTCAGCTCACTGCCTGGAATCGAACTCGGAATCATGGGGTTGGTAGCCCGCAATCTTAACCCCAAGATTCCGAGATATTAGCCCATTAGTGCCCAAAATTTTTGATTTAATTTATTACCAAAAGTATATTTTATACAGCTCAAACTTATACTACATATATAAAAAAAATTATTACAATATTTGAAAGACAATCCAGTCATGATGACTAACTAAAGATATCGCAGAAAAATACAGTTATTACAGAAATATGATGGATTATACTTCTGGTCCTAAAAATGGAGCATTGGCTTTAATGGATTAAATAAATCTAGTGAAAACCAGATTCATTCTTCTACAAAGAGGTAGGCATTGTGAAGTGCAGAGACCAAGGTGTTGGAAGTAAGGCACCTTGGTCATCCACTCAATCTGACTCCATTCCCAGTCTCTTGACCTGGTTTTGTTATCAAATTCAACTTGGTCACGGACGAGAGACTCTTCTCTCTACTACCCTTCGCTTAGAATGAACTCACTACGCAAGTCGCATGTCATCATAGGATATGTAGATAGTTTTCGTCGCTCTGACGGAAGAACATGGAATACGTTTTTGTATTTTTGCAGGTCTTTGGGTTCTTTTATAAATAAGCATTCACAAATATTCACATACATATTGGTTTAAAATTTCGGCACAAAGCCAGCAATTTCGGGGGACAGGTTAAATCGATTTCATCGACATGAGTGTTCAAAAGGTACTTATTTTATCGACCCCGACTGGATGAAAGGCAAAACCGACTTCGACGGAATTTGAATTCCGAACGAAGAGACGGATGAAATGCTGCTGAGCATTTTATTCGGTATGCTAAAGATCCTGACTTACTCACAAACACACATATTTATACATGTTGTTATATGTTAAATTTTTAAAGTATTTTACATCTTTAAACGTAGTTAAATTTTTTCACACATATATAGCTCTGTTCGAATCATTTTGTACTAACAAAAGTTTTCAATATAACAACGAAAATTCATTTCTGCTCGATACACGCTTTGTATATATATCTATATATTTATATATATGTTATTGTTACGTATCTCTCTATTTCTCTCTCTTTCTCTCTCTCTCTCTCTCTCTATATATATATATATTTATACACACACACACACACACACATATATATATATACTTACATACACACACACACACATATATATATGTGTGTGTGTGTGTGAGAGAGAGTTCATTCACGAAGGTTACTCTGTGTGTATGTGTCTACGCAAGTATATATGTGCCCGCGCCTGTATGTAATATATGCATGTATGTGTATATGAAATACATGTATGTATGTATACGTGCATGTAAGTATGTATGTTTGTATGTATATATGTATGTATGTATGTATTTATGTATGTATGTATTTAAGTTTGTATGTATTTGTGTGTGTGTGCGTGTGTATACTAACACGTATATTTGCATCAGAAATTGCGCTTACTTTCCAATTTGACTTTATGATACCACAGACGATATGATTCACTCAACAAATAAAATGATTATTTCCAAACTGCCCTCAGGATGAAAAACCTCATTTGCAGCTGAATGATATGGTATCTTACATCCAGTTGGAAGCCATAAAAGATATAATTGATTAAGATTAGTAATTTCTGTATTTCAAATCAAATATTGAAATGGCGGCATTGCGTCTGTTTATCTATGTATTTCTTTCTCTCTATCCATCTATCTATCTAGTTAGCTATGTATCTAGCTATTTATCTATCTGCCTGTCTATCTGTCTATTTATTTATCTATCCGTCTGTCGTCTGTCTATCTATATCCTTCAACATATATAGAGATCTTTCTCTCAAAATTTCTTTTTTCCCTCACTCTCTTTCTCCTTATTTGCAAATATATCTGTGTGTATATATGTGTGTGCAAATATATGCGTGTGTCTGTGTCTAAGTATAAATATACATATATACATATATATGTGTACATATGTGTATATGTGTGTGTATGTATGCATGTATATATGTATACATACATATGTATATATACATATATAAACTTATAAATATATATCTGTATATATTTCTAAAATTAAAATATTTATATATTAATATTGGCATACCTGCATATAAATATTTATATAGGTATAGGCACATGTACTATATATATCTATATATATATATATATATATATATATATATATACATGTATGTATTCACGTATAGGCATATACTAATGTATATATCTACATATGTATAGTCATACGTGTGTGTGTGTATGTGTATATATATATGTATATATATTTTATATATATATATATATATATATATATATATATATATACTTATCTACATAGATATGTGTGTGTCTGTGTGTATATCACATGAATGTTCGTGTGTTTGCGTACTCATGTGCACTCTATCATATAACGACTGTGTGCATATCTTTTTCATCAGAGCTGCCATTTTGCTTCTTACATCCAAAATCATTTCCTCTTGTGTATTTATAAATAACGTTCACAACACTCTTTTTGAAATTATCGCATGATTGACAATTTATTCCCCCCCCCCGCTCACCCACTACATTTATGATGGCAGGCAACCATTATTTTTGTTAGTTTACCTGTTTATATTTCTTTGTATCTAGCTATCACTTTTAACTCCTTTCATTTACATTCTTCCACACCGTCTGTGTTACCTGTTGAATTTCTTCCTATATATTGCTATTATATTATTATCATATATTATTATTGACGCCATGTTGAAATTACAGGTATTATTACCAAGGAGATTGTCTAATATGTTATCATTTTGAGTATGGAAATAATGACCAAAGTCTTCTTGTTTTCTTTTATTCCTTTTTTTGTTATTGTCTCTCCTCTGTTATTGATGTTGCAGTTGCTGTCGTTTTTCTTGTTATTTTTACGCTTGTTGATGTCGTTGTTGTTGTTGTATATATCCTGAAGCTATTTGTGGTTTTCGTGGAAATGTTATGGTTATTGCCAACGATCTTGCTCTATGCATTGATGTATTTTTTGAGGTAGTAGGGGAGGAATTTATCAATTGCTTATATTCTTTCGTTTTGGCGTCGATTTGCGACATTTGTTGTTGATGTTATTGTCAATGCTGCGGATGTTTTCTAAAGGGAATCCCCGAAAGTGCAGAATTGTAATCAAAGTCACTCCAGCTGCAATCATTCAGTTTTATTTCACAAACTGTACCTTAGTTTACATTATCAAATGCGTCCTTGTTTTATTTAATTCAAAGGAGATTAAGCTGGCATTTTTAGCAAGTCTACTGACCATGTAGGGGCACCCCACGCTACTACTAACCTATCGATAGCAAATTTGTTGGATATTACTCAAGTGAACACTACTCCTAAAGG
>NC_043009.1:24265090-24272590 GCF_006345805.1 Octopus sinensis | reverse complement strand
GACAAATGGTACAAGCACCATTCTGAGGCTTTGGGACTTCCCAGTATGTACAGACCGGACCATTAAAGCTAATAAACCAGATTTTGTTTTGAAAAAACCAAAACGGTAAAATCTGTTTATTGATTAAGATGAGCATACCTTGTGATCATAATATCTTGGTAAATGAATGTGATAAGCTTAGAAAGATTTGCTGATTGAAATCGAAAGAATGTAGCATCTCAAGACAGTCAGAATATCAGTGATTGGAGGAGCACTTGGAATGATCAAAAAAAGGAAGTGAAACTTATTTGATGATGGTCCCTGGCTTATCATCCATATAGAAAGTGCAAAAGATTGTTTTAGCTGGTACGTCACACGTATTGCAAAGAGCATTGTGGCTGTGTATTTATTTCCCTTTTTCCACTTTATCTTTTATTTCTATTTTACAGTTTTTCTTTTTCTCCTTCTCTGCTTCTTTTCTCTGTCTTTCTGTGCACTTCTTTTCTATCACATGACTTTGTAAATGAACAATTTGGTGTGTTTATTTTAATGACCTACTAATGTATACAGTGAGCTTCTTTGCCCTACGTATCAGGAAGACACACATCAAGAAATGAAAATGAAAATGATGATGATGATGATGATGATGATGATGATGATGATTATGATGATGATGATGATGATGGTGTTGATGATGATGATGATGACGATGACGATGATAATAAAAATAATAATAATAATAATAATAATAATAATAATATAATAATAATAATAATAATAAGAAGAGAGAAGAAGAAAAGAAGAAGAGAAGAAGAAGAGAAGAAGAAGAAGAAGAAGAAGAACAGGGTATGGGTATAAAATTGCCAATAAAAAAATAAGCCATATATTTTATATGGATGACTTAAAACTCTATGGTAAAGACGATAATGAACTTGAAGGCCTATTGCGCACTGTGAAAGCAATCAGCGATGACATCGGGATGGAGTTTGGGCTTGAGAAGTGTGCCAAGGCCACTTTCCAGAAATGGAAAGTGAAGACCACAAATTCAGTCGTGTTAGATGTTGACACAGTCATAAGAGAGCTTGAGCAAGAACAAACATACAAATATTTAGGGATAAATGAAGGCTCTGGTATTCAGCATGCAAGCATGAAAGAGCAGATCAGGAAGGAATGTTATAGGAGAGTTCGTGCAGTCCTGAAATCTGAACTAAATGCACGTAACAAGGTGTTAGCTATAAATTCCTTAGCAGTTGCAGTTGTTACTTATAGCTACGATGTGTTGAACTGGAATATGAGTGAAGTAAAGAATATAGATAGGAAAATACGCAAGCTGCTGAGTTGTAATAGGATGCACCACCCAAAGGCAGACGTAGATCGCCTTTACCTCCCCAGAGCCCAAGGAGGTCGAGGCCTGATCCAATTTGAACTAGCTTACAAAACAACCACAATTGGACTGGACAAACATCTTGAAATGACGAATGACTGGATGCTAAAGCTCATGAGAAATCACGAGAGACGAAAGAAGCTTCATTCTATCATAAAGGAAAGCAAAACATTTGCTATTGATCTCGTGCAGGATACCCAAACTGAACAACCCGAGGGAAGTACGGCAACTATTGTTGCAAAGAAGGTGAAAATAATGGCAACGAAAAAAGCGCACGAGCAATTGGCTAATAGGTGGGAGGAGAAACCTCTGTACGGCAAATATGTGACCCGTAGCAAACAAGCTGATGTTGACCAGAAGCAAACCCATCAGTGGCTACGGAGCTCAGAGCTAAAAGCAGAGAGCGAAGGTTTCATCCTGGCTGCTCAAGATCAAAACCTATTAACCCGGAACTACCAGGCCAATGTGATGAAAAATGGAGCAGACCCAAAATGCCGATTCTGCAACGACATGATTGAAACAGTTGACCACCTAATCTCTTGATATAAAGTCTTAGCACCAGTGGAGTATAAATTAAGACATGACAAAGTTGGCCAATATCTACACTGGCTAATAAGTCGGCATTACAATATCAAAACTGCCGACAAGTGGTATAATCACCACCCTGAAGCTGTAACTGAAGGAGAAAATGTAACGATTCTGTGGGACTTTCCAGTACATACAGACCGAACCATCAAAGCCAATAAACCGGATATTGCTGTGAAAGACCAAAACAATAAAGTTTGCTTATTGATCGACATGAGCATCCCCTGTGATCATAATATCTCGGCGAAAGAGTTTGACAAGCTCAGAAAATATAAAGACCTGCTCATTGAAATTGAGAAAATGTGGCATCTCAAGGCGGTTACAATACCAGTGATCGTAGGAGCACTAGGAATGATCAAGAAAGGAACCGAAAATTATATGAGAATGATCCTTGGCTTACCATCCCTGCAAGAAGAGCATTGTCGATGTGAGAACTATTACTACCCATGTATTTTAATTTAACTTTAAAAAAAAATGAACGAACTAGTGAGTTTAATTTAATGACCTACCAATGTATACTATGAGTTTCTTTGCCCTAGGAGTCGGGAAGACACTCGGCAAGAAATGGAAGCAAATTTGAAAGAAGAAGAAAAAAAAGATAATAATAATAATAATAATAATAATAATAATAATAATAATAATAATAATAATAATAATAATAATAAAATTTACTGATGCAGTACCAGACAGTTGATCTGACTGAAAGTTTAACTGACTGAAAGTTTAACTGACTGAAAGTTTAACTGACTGAAAGTTTATCATTCGCACGTTTAGTCTTGATATAAGAGATGGGCTATAGCAAATATCCTACACAGCACCACAGATTTGCTTGACCTTAACTTGTTGAGCATGTCGATTTGTGGCTGAAGATATGTGAATCCCTGATCACAAGCAGAAGTAGTGGAGTAGTGGGGTAATCATAGCCATGTGTTGAGAGTAATTTTGGGTGTTTGAATAATTCACCTTAGGCAACGTGGGTGTTTCGTTCAACATCCTTAAACGAACCGCATTCAAGGACCTTTGCAGCCGGATGAGCTACTCGACCTGAATAAAGTTCTATCTGAATCCCACCTTATCTTTATAAGTTTATCTTGATATGAAATCACCTTGTCGCGCTCATATGGTTGTGATGCATGTACCTGGTATACCCTGATCGGATTTGTAGTTGTGGCGGGCATATTGGGCTTCGTATGTTTGTACCTCAGTGTCACTTTTATGGCATGTATGGCTCTCTCCTCACCGAATAGTAATAGCTCACTCAAGTAGAAGAAGAGAAAGAAGTCGAAGAAGAAGAGAAAGAAGAAGAAGAAGAAGAAGAAGAAGAAGAAGAAGAAGAAGAAGACAACAACAACAACAACAGCAACAACAACAAAAATAACAGCAGCAGCATATACAAAAACAACAACAACAACGGTAACAAAAACAACAGCAATAACAATATTAAGAAGATTGATAAAAATAAACGGATCATGACACCAAAAGCAGAATGTGCATAAACACAAGGAGTCGGTTAACCATATCATCTCCGGCTGCTCATTTCTTCACAAATTTGAATATAAACACGGACATGATCGATTTGGCAGCTAGATTTAATGGGCAATATGCCATCACTTCGTATAAAGATATACGAAATAAACAACAGGACAATGACATGGCCGTAGTCGCCTGGCATGTGCTAGCCTAAAATTATAAAAAGAAAGTCAAGAAAAACTGACCAGACACATTAATAAAGGACTGAAAACAAATACATACTCATTGAAAGATACGTTGGGTATATTGGGCTTCCTATATTTGCATCCCAGTGTTACTTTGATGGCCTCGTCTGCCCTCTTACTCAATAATAATAATAATAATAATTATTATTATTATTATTATTATTATTAATATTATTATTATTATTATTATTATTATTATTATTATTATTATTATTATTATTATTATTGAGTGAGAGAGCAGTTCATGCCATCAAATTGACACTGGGGTAAAATATACGAAGCCCAATATACCCATCATGACTACCCGTCTGATAAAGGTACACCAGGCACATGCATCACAACCATATGGGCGCGACATGGTGATCTCATATCAAGATAAACAGCACATGACCTTGCAGGTGGGGCCCAGTTACAATTTTCTTCAGGTTGAGTAGCCCATCCCGCTCAAACGGTCCCTGAATAAGGGTTGTTTAAGGATGTTGAAAGAACCACCCATGTTTCCAGAGGTGAATTATTCAAACCCCAAAGAATCCCTCTCAACACATGGCTATGATGCTCCCCCACTACTTCTGCTCGTGATCAGAGATGCACATATCGTCAGCCACGAAGGGACATGCTCAACTGGTTACGGTCAAACAACTGACAAGCAAATCTGTGGTATTGAGCAGAATATTTGCTGTAGCCCATCTTTTATACCAAGACAAAACAATGTACATGATAACACTTCCAATCAGTTAAGATCAGAAGCCATGAGAGCCACTGCCTGGTACTGCATCAGGGCATTTATTATAATTATTATTATTAATATTATTATTTATTAATATATTATTATTATTATTATTATTATTATTATTATTATTATTATTATTATTATTATTATTATTATATGCCAATACACACAGATAGAGAAATTAAGGTCAATAGGCCAGATAGTTGTCAGAGATCATGAAGCAAAAATGCTTTTTAATTGATGTTTCAATACCAGCAGATGACAACGTTTCTCTAAAAGACATGGGGAAACTTACAAAATTCAAAGACCTGGAAATAGAGGTAACTCGAATGTGAATCTAAAAATCAGAAACGATTCCTATCATAGTGGGCGCATTAGGTATGATAAAAAATATTCGAACAAATACATAACAAAAACACCAGGATTTACGAATATATATAATATACAGAAAATTGCACTACTGAGCACTGCACACAACCTACGCAAAACACTTTCAATAAAGTAACCATAAGAGCATCACAGCAAACCACAGCACATTCCCAAGGCACACAGAGCTGCGCTCGGTAGTGAAGTGAAAGCACGCTATAAAATTTAAATTACTGAAAATAATAATAATAATAATAATAATAATAATAATAATAATAATAATAATAATAATAATAATAATAATAATAAATATAATAATAATTCTTTCTATTATAGGCACGAGACCTGAAAGTTCTGAAGAGGGGATTAATTGATTGAAACTTGTAGTTAATTTATTGACCCCGGCAGGATTGAAGGCAAAGTCGACCTTGATAGTATTTGAACTCAGACCGTATCAAAGGTCGAAATACCTCTAAGCATTTCATCCAGCGTAGTAAAAATTCTTCCGCCTTAATAATAGCTGCGAATGCAGAAAAATGTACCAACAATGGAGTTGAGTGCTGATGAATTCCGGTCACGAATAGCCAATACGAGTGAAGAAACGTTAATCTGCATGGAATTACATTCTGAATTCTACCGTGAAACTAAGAACTTAAAAGACCAAGAATCGTCACGGAGGTGTCTCAGCAAGAGTGACCTAAAAAAAGAAGTCCGAAAGCCTAATCATCGCTGCTCAGGAACAGCAACTCAGTGAAAAGGGATATATACCACACAAGTGAAACGAACCTCTGCAGAATGTGTGGGAAGAGGGTCAAAAGCATGACTCCCATTGTTAGTGCTTTTGAAAATCTTGCACAGAAAGTCTTGCGTAGACACGACAAGGTAGCCCAAAATCTTCACTGCCGGAAGTATGAATATGAGGTAACGGGTGCTTGGACGAAGAAGGGAAGGCAAAAATCCATTGTGATTTTAGTTTCCAGACAGACAAGGTGTTAAAGCACAGGAGGCCGGATATAGTGACGTTTAGAAGGGATAAAAAGAAGTGCCTTATAATTGACGTGGCATTGCCAGATCAACATCTCATGAAAGAAAGAGAAAATATTGATTAATATGGAGACCTGAGAATTGAGATCACCAAGATATGGCAGCTACGAGATCAAACATAAAGTTTGTCCCTGTGGACATCGGAGCATTGGGTTCGATACCACCCAACCGGAAGAAGCATATGGAAACTTTAGAAATATCCTACAATCTAAGTGTATTGCAAAAATCAACATGACTTGGAACTGCACGCATATTGCGTAAGGTACTGTCCGTCTGAGGTCCTTGTGACTTGGCAGACAGTGCAAACCCCCGATAGACACAATATCTTCAATCAACAACCTCATGTAATTTGATACTGTGAGACGTCTTAAATAATAACAATAATAATGATGATGATGATGGTGATCATGATGATGATAATAATAATAATAATAATAATAATAATAATAATATTAATGAGGATGATGATGATGATGATGATAACAACAACAACAACAACAACAATAATAATAATCATAATATAATAATAATAAAATAATAAATATAATAATGCCCTGATGTGCAGTACCATGCAGTGGCTCTCATGGCTTTGATCTTAACTGATTGGAAGTGTTTATCATGTACATTGTTTTGTCTTGGTATATAAAAGATGGGCTACAGCAAATTCTGCTCAAATACCACAGATTTGTTTGTCAGTTGTTTGACCTAAACCAGTTGAGCATGTCCCTTAGTGGCTGCTGACGTATGTGCATCTCTGATCACGAGCAGAAGTAGTGGGGGAGCATCATAGCCTGTTTGAGAGAGTTCTTTGGGTTTGAATAATTCACCTCTGGAACACATGGTGGTTCTTTCAACATCCTTAAACAACCCTTATTCAGGGACCGTTTGAGCAGGATGGGCTACTCAACCTGAAGAAAATCTAACTGGGCCCCACCGCAAGGTCATGTGTCTGTTTATTTTGATATGAGATCATCATGTCGCGCACATATGGGTTTGTGATGCATGTGCCTGGTGTACCCTTATCAGACGGGTTAGTCATGATGGGTATACTGGGGCTTCGTATATTTTACCCCAGTGTCCCTTTGATGGCATGTGCACTGCTCTCTCACTCAATAATAATAATAATAATAATAATAATAATAATAATAATAATAATAAATAATAATAATAATAATAATAATGTTACTATTACTAGCGGAACGCACCAGTTTCATGAACGAAGAGATAAATGTCAAGATTGTCTTTGTCGAAATTTGAACTCTAAATCTAAAAGACATTTCAGGTGTCCGTAGTTTCATAATCCCTAATGTCCCGTAAATACAAAACCTGATATACAAATGTGAACGGGTGTACATGAAGTGTTGTGTACTGACACACCAAATGTTTAACTAAATTGTACGTTTTATTTTCCTTATTCTTCTTATTTTTGTTAATTACTCCCTGTCAGTATCTAGAATATTGCAACGGAATTTGTACCTCACCATTCCTGCCCAACTGTTTCAACCTACGGTCACTAACAACAGGCTATATAAAATCCTAGCGAAAGAGAGTTCATTTAACGAGATAGTTCATATTACATCATCTGACGAAACACCTCTGCAAAAGGGTTGTACCACCACTAGCTGTATATATTCCCTTCGGTGAGAGACCGATGCAGGATGTGTCTAAACGATCGTTGTGAGCAATAAGGTTTCACT
>NC_043009.1:24257590-24260090 GCF_006345805.1 Octopus sinensis | reverse complement strand
TTATTTACTGGCTAGCGTATAAAACACTGGATGACAGGTTTTGATATTATCATGACCTCATCAGAGAAGCATTAATACGAAATACTAAATATTTTGTGAGAAATGAAACGGGATCTGCAAAAGATGGTGACGATTCTGAATGCTTCAACTACATGTGCACAGTATGTACTACGCCGAATTGTATGCGGAGAAATGCAGCATAATTGATGCCTTTGTTATGCTATTAAAACCAAATGAGACGATGAAAAAGATGCCCTAGTCTTTACTCTTTCATTTTGGAGATTCCTTATCCCATATACATTAAAATTCTATGTAAAAACTTTTGTATTATAGAAATGCTATAATTTGGCAAATATCAGACACACACACATGAGTGTGTGTTGCTGAAGAATATTCAAATATCACATTTCAATATAATTTTAAAGAACGATCATCTATAATGGTTATAGATTCAGTAACTCAAACCTGGTGTGTCGCTCATACATAAACAGGTGCATAAACAAATGTTGTGATCTACTATAGAATCCTATTATCATCCATACCCTTGTTTATATTATATTATCCCCATCCATATATATATATATATATATATATTTATATATATATATATATGTGTGTGTGTGTGTGTGTGTGTGTGTGTGTGTGTGTGTGTGTGTGTGTGTGTGTATACATACATACATACATATCATGTGCCGAATAAAAATGCTCATACACATCCACGCCGTGCACTGATCGAAGTGAGAGCTAGCTACAAATGTGATATGCATTCAAAAAAATCATACATATCAATATATATACACCCAGTAAGTTCTTAATAATGATACACTAAATTATTTTCCACAGTAGTTAGATCAAGCCTGGCTGGAAGCGAACCGGAATCCACACCACTCACATATAAAAGATTATTTGACAGCTGGAAATAAAACAAAGAGCGCTGTTGACGGCGTGGTGTTGAGTAGAGAAAGTGATTGAGACATATCTTCACGTAATAACTGCCAGCTAGTTCTTGCAAACTACCCACTTTCCATTCGTTTTCAGTTCCCAACCTAAATTCAACTTCATCCATCGCCATCACAATCACCTACCACCACCTTTTATTCATTCGATCAGACGGTTAATCGATATAGCTCTCTTAGACAGCTATCATATTTGATGATGTACGGTATATATATTTATGGAATATAATTTTCCCTCCTTATGTGTGAATTATTACTGCATATTCAAATGCTTTATTATGACAGATTCATATATTATGTGATGTTATATTGCTGCTGTATGTCTATATCTTTCTACCTTTCTGCCAGTTGGAGTGTCAGTCTGCCTGCCTGCTTGTCTCCTTGTCTGCCTATCTGTCATTCTAGTTATCTGTTTGTATGAGCGACATTTTGACGTACATGTGTGTGCATATACATTTAGACATACATGTCTATGTTCCATCCTCGAACACAGCTATAAGAGGTTTTAATCGAACGAATCAACACCACTACATATGTCGCGTCGATATGTGTCGCGTCGATATTATATCGGTCGCTTTTGCCAGAGTGCTAAGTTACAGGGACGTGGACTGACCAAAACCGATTGCCAGGTGATGTTGGGCAAAAGGAAGAAACAGAAAAAGACATACAAAATTCAAGCATATGTATGTTTGTGTGTATTTGTGTGGTGTGTGTGTTTGTGTGTATGTGTGTGTGTGTGTGTGTGTGTGTGTGTGTGTGTGTGTGTGTGCGTGTGTGTGTAGTATGAATTGCAACAAGTATTATAGCATTCAGTGAGGTAAGAGGGTAAAGATATATATTTTTAAAATGCCTTAAACGATTTGTGAAACACGGCTACCTAGGGTTTCATGGCCGAAATACTAATCTATTTCGCCATTTACCAGGCTGGTAAAATCCATAAAAGTCTTAATAATGATGTACGATACAGTCCAGGTTTGAAAAAGCAGAATTCCGTAAAACACAGGGGGAAATCTTGGGAAGATAATTCACTGCACATGAAATAACCAATGGTTTACGAATATGGAAACCTGCATAAACCGGCACTGAAATGGAGTCTGGTGTGCCCCGCTATGAAGTATTTTGTAAAATGCGGACAAGTACAAAATATATCATTACTAGTATTTATATCTGTATTTAGTTTTTATTCTTCAAACCGACTTCTAACAAAGGGTCGAGGCATTTTCATTTAAGACTGCCCTCAGGGTTTGTAACTACGTGGTTGAGTTAGCATGAGTATATAAGTTGGTGTATGTACATGTACTTAGGTTTTGTAATGTCATGTCTCTTTAGTACTAAGGTGCTTGTGTGCATGTGACTGTGTGTTTGTGTGCATGAAAGTGTCTGTGTGTGTGTGTGTGTGATAGAGAGAGATTATGTGTGCCATTAATTTTGGGATGAGTGAGTGTATCTTTGTAGATGCCCACAACCAAGTGTGAGCATGTGTTCATTTAAAGAGTCTCAGATATGTGTTAATGCATGTTGTATGTATGTATGTATGTATGTAT
>NC_043009.1:24245090-24252590 GCF_006345805.1 Octopus sinensis | reverse complement strand
CGGGACAAGGTACGACGGTCAGGCGGTAGTAGTAGTAGATGACGGACGCGATGTACGTGTTCGCCACCTCCGCTCGACCTTTTAGGGACAGTTTCCTCTCGGCCCATTGCCGGGCGAGAGTGACCACCCTACTCGTTATCTCGTTCCAGTTCTTCTCCACTTGGAGGTCCGGACCAAACCAGACCCCGAGCAACTCAACCGGGCCGTCGGTCCAGCGCCACGACGGAGGCGCTGGTGGACGGCATGGGCTTGCTTCTCCAGGTGCCTAGTCGCAAGCCCACTGACTTTCCCGGTTGATTTTCGCTCCTGTCACCGCTTCGTAGTTTTCAGTGTCTCGCCGACCAGCTCGATGTGCTCGTGGCTAGACACTATGACGGTGACGTCGTCGCGTATGCAGACACGCTCGTCCCGCATCCCAATCTCGCGGGATGCCCCTTAGAGTCGCCAGCTTCCGCAGTAGTGGCTCAAGAGTCAATACGTATAGAAGCGCCGAGAGGGGGCATCCCTGACGGACGAACGTGCAATGTCGAAAGGTCTCGATAGATGTCCATTTACGCGAATTACCGAACGGATGCCTCTGTACAAGGCAGCTATCCAGCCGCGGAAGACGGGACCGAACCAGCCGCTCTCAGGACTGCCTCCAAGTATCGATGGTCTACCCTATCAAAGGCTTTTGATTGATCCAAGTTGATCAGGGCCCCACCCATGCCAGTTCGTTAACTACCCCTGTCTATGATGTAGGCGCATCAGATGGAGGTTGTCATGGATGGTCCGGCCTGGAACGGCGCATGTTTGCGCCTTGTCGACCAGTTTCTCGATGACAAGCGCCACCTCTTGGCTAGCACCTTGGCCAAAATTTTCAAGTCTGCATTAAGCAGAGTGATGGGCCTAAAGTTATCTATTACATTTCCCTGTTTAGATCTTTCTTCAGCAGTGTTACGGCTCCTCGGCTCACAAAACCAGGAATGCTCCGTTTTGCTGCCAGTTGCAGTACACCGCCGCCAAGAGATCTCCAAACAAGTCTGGCATACAATTGTAAAGCTCGTAGGGTAGACCATCCAAACCCGGTGATTTGTCCCTCGAGCATTCTGCCATCGCTTCCCGCACTTCCGCCGCCGTGATGGCACCTTCGCAGCACCCTGCCTTTTTGTCGAGAGTCGTGGTAGGCTATGTAGGTAGGCACTGAAGTCCACCCTACGTTCTTGCCCTCCACTCGTTCCGAACAGTCGGGCAAAATGCTGCTGAAAGGCCTCACACTTTTACTTGGCTCGAGCAATTCGCGCCCCTGTTCATCTACCAGTGACCGAATGGTGGCTTTGTTGCCCTGTTGCGCCCCTATGCCACCCGGGCCTCTCTCGCGGGCTCCAAACCTTCGTTCCTTAGAGCACGCATCCTAGCTCTGACAGCACATCCTTCGTGTTTGGCGTTGAAGTGTTGGTCGAGGGCCAACCTCGCCGCCAAAACGTGCGGATGCGATGCCGCTTCTAATTGCCTCTTCTAGCTTCTTAACTAGCTCACCCTCTACTCTATTTTCTATCTATGGCTAGTGCTTTGCTTACCTAATCGCTTCTGCTTTTACTGCTCTCTTGAGGGCAAACCACCATTTGTTGTTGATGATGGCTCCCGTCAAAGCCCTCTTTACTAGTGTGCTAATCCGGTCTCTGAAAACTTGTCTCGATGGGACCCCCACACCGTTTAGTTTCCAGTATCCGGGACCCTGCCTAGGTCTTACCTAAGTCTAGGACAGTCACAAGTTTGTGATCCGTGTAGTGTAGATAGATATGTGGAATTGTGGAGATCCTATGCGATCTCTATTACTCCTACACAGATATCCTTAAGATAGATAGATAGATAGATAGATAGATAGATAGATAGATAGATAGGTAGATAGATAGATAAATAGATAGGAAGGTAGGTAGATAGATAGAATATCGATAGGCTTTGTCCGAGAAACTCTGTTGATTGATAAACTACATATACCTTATATGTAGAACCGAGTAACTCAACCTAAAAGAGAAAGGTCATTTAGTTATTATCGAACTTATGAGTTATGATGGTCTATATGACGAAACGTTTATTTCTGAAGTAAGAACTATCCGTGGTGTGGGCACAGAAAAGAGGGGGGAAAATATAAGGAAAGAATTGGAAATAGGGAAAAAAATACAGCGATAAATGTTGCTGGGCAAACAGAAAATATAAATAGAGTAGATCAATACACCGGAAAATCGAATATTAAAATAGAAGGGGTGTTGGAAGCTTATCTTGGCTGAAAAAAAGGACAAGAGATTAGATCTAACCGTTTTTAAGATAAATATTGACAATCCCAACGAAATAAGTTTTGGCTGAGTAACTAAGAAGATGGAAGTGTCAATCAGGTAGTACATCAATATAGAAGAATGGGTCCAATATATGTGTATATATTTCATATAGAGCAGAATGTATGTGAAAATAATAGAGGCCAGATAAAATGATTTATTGAGAGCTTAGCGAAAAATATCGTTTTAAAATAGACCTTTCGACTGCTCTCCGGAAATTGTAACTGAGAAAGGAGTCTTGGAAAGTATTACACTATATGTTGGCGTTGAATCCCAATACGTTAGGGTTCCCACGTTCAGATATTATCACAGTAAAGCAAAGAGAAAGGTGCTGTTCTTATGTCCATTTTTCTACAACCTCACTGTTCGAGCAGCAATGTTTTATTCATATGTATGTATGTATGTATGTATGTATGTATGTATGTATGTATGTATGTATATATATATTTATGCAGGGTGCGATGTGTAAATTGTCGCCATTTTATATTTTTTATTTCGTGCATGTGTGTTGTCTGTTTTTGATTTTGTTGCCCACACACCAGTGTCAGTTGGACACTGTCTGAGAAAAACAATATGATTTAGTAATTCACTCTGCCACAGATCTGGAAATGGCATGCTGTATCGCTTGGCACTCGCACCGGAACCTCCAATACGAACATTTCAGAGTGTTTGTGTGTATATCTGTGGAGATGGCAATCTGAGGACATGTACCGAGAGTGATAAAAATAAAACATCCAGTCAAAAACATATTATTTGGAGTGATGGCGACGTTATGCTTTCATTCATCTTCCCACACGGTCTCAGACTCAATACAGAAGCCTACGCCCAGCGTCTGGAGAAGGTACTCCTGCCCTGGGCAAGAGAATGGCCGCTAGAAGACTCTATTTCTGACAACGGAACTCTGCACCATACATACGTACGTACCTACATACATACATTCATACATACAAACATACACACTTATATTATAGAGACGCTTTTTAGATATTTTCCAAGTTTTTACTCTTTGCCACTTCGGCAAGCATAATCAATTAGTATTCAAGATATTGATATCCTGTCTTTTATAGAGACATATATATTTGCTCCTACGTATTTGCATATCGCCCCATTATCTTGCACAAATCCTAATAATATTATCTAGGAACACTGACATATCTCCTTAAATATTCTAACGTGAACATCATAGAACATCTAATATTTAATCTCTTCAAAATCTCTACAGACGTAAGCTCCAGTTTCATATTGTATTAGAAGACAAGTCCTTAGCCGAAATGATCAAACCTTCAGCTTTTCTTTTCAGCAGTGATCTTTCGATGCTGATGTGTCCATTAAGGTCTTTTCAGTTCCGAAGCTGTCTTTTATATTCTCGGTTGCACACAGTCTCAATTCTTTGTTTTTGAATAATTCATTAAGTCCTTTTCTCGTATCTGCCAATTCTGAAGTCTATGCAGGTTTTGTACTAAATATTCGTGGTTTGTAAGAATTCTGTGGGGAAATAGCTACTTTGAATATTTCTACGACCCCAATATACTCAATGCAACCTTTTGTTTTTGTCTTCTTAGCGACACCTAATCGCAGTGCATTTTGCGTTTATGGAAATAGGTTTGTTGCTCACCTGCACCAGGTTGTATAAACCATTACGAATTGTTCCAGGCCTCTTGTTATATTCTTCCTTGGAATATGAATGCAGTATCTTAGTTAACAGGTGTTCGTCATTTTGTGTGTGTGTGTGTGGTGTGTGTGTGATTTTGGCTTTTGTCTCTCGTCTATTACACGTTCACCCTGTAACTTACAGGCGGAACTGCTATGATGTTAATCTTTATATATATAAAACTGAGAATGTGTGTCTGTCTGTGTGTCTGTCTGTCTGTCTTTTTGTCTGTGTGTTTCCTTAAAACTTGAGAACTACACAACCAATTTCATTCAAATTTTACACATGCCTTATTTAGGGTCCGGGGAGTGTCATCGGCAAATATTTTTTTAACTTTATGCCTAGGGCGAGCCCACAGTAATATCATATCTTCTCCACTACGATTCCCTAAAACTTGAGAACTACACAACCAATTTCATTCAAATTTTACATATGCCTTACTTAAGGTCCATGTAGTTTCATGGGCAAAAAAAGTGTTCAAATTCTTGCCTAGAGCGAGCCCATAGCAATATCATATCTTCTCCACTATTTCAGTATTACGTGTTAAAACTGAAACAAAAACAAACCTCTATTTTATGTCAGATACTTTCACTTTAACAATAAAAATAATAATAACAATTGAATTATATGTAGTAAGTAATAATTAAAATCAAACTAAAGTATAATATAATCGTAACATAAAAAAAAGTAAAAATAGCAATTGGTATAAAATTGCATCAATGATTTGAACTTGAATAAGTGGTTTCGCATGAATGGGAATAAATTAAAAATAAAATTAGCGTGCAGAAATGGAATAGCCCAGATGGATAATAAAAAATTAAATTGAAGAAAAGACTATTGTCTATAAAGTATACAATGTAGAGAAAAAAGAAGATTTGAACACATGGAGGAAAGCACCTTCGAAAAGTGTCTTGGTGTGACTATGAAAGATATCTAATCAGAGGCGGTAAATTCGCCACAATAGAAGCAAGTTTCGAGTCAACGGAGCGTGTAAGGGAGTACTCGACTCGAACTTGCAAAGTGGAAATATTCTATTTTTACCTTTATATCTGGGACGTAGGATGTGCCGGATAAAAATTAAAAACGCCCCCCACCCCACCCAAAAGTCGAGGTATGCTGGATTGTAGCCACACTTCTATAGAAGAGGGAGGACAAGATACAATTGATAGAAATTACAAGAGACGGGCTTACAATTCCAGTCTGTTATATATTTTGAGTATTGTTATCACTAGCGATATCAAGATATAACTTTGTATTTTGTATTTTATGTGTAGATGTATATATATAGATGTACATGTAATATGTACACATATATACATGCACTAGCACTATGACCCGGCAACGACGGGTCTTTAATGCTAGTTGATAATATATTATTGTTAGTTTTAAGGCGACGAGGTGGCAGAATCGTTAGAACGCCGGGCAAAATGCGTAGCAACATTTCGTCCGTCTTTAAATTCTGAATTCAAATTTCACCGAGGTCGATTTTGCCTTTCATCTTTTCGGCGTCGATAAAATCAGTACCAGTTGAACACTGAAGTTAATGTTATCGACTTAACCCTCCCCCTCCCCCGACCACTCTAAATTGATAACTTTATGTCAGAATCCGAAATCAAGCTTAGAACTATAATACAGTTGAGTATGTACAAACATGAAATTCCGTCGGATAAACACTTTACGGAATAATTTCTTCATCGATTGATTTATGACGCCATTCCCTAGCCCCAGTTTTAGTCATTTCACAATTTCTGTTGTTGATTATTTTCTTCATATTTTTTTCCATAACTGTCAATTCAATTTCTGTTGTGTATTTGTTGGCTTCCTTTAAATTCAATTAAATTTTTGTCTTGTTCATGTTTCAAACGTAGTTTAATAAATTTTCTATGATATTTACAAGATGTCATTTGTAGGTTAACAGTGGATATTTTATATTCCTCTTTTGTTTGAATATGGCCATGTCTCCTTGCATTCTCTCCATCAAAGAAAATTTTGAGTGCTGTATTCTAAATGCAATCAATATCTTTATTTTCCTTCTAATTATGTTAAATCATTTGATATCTAATTGAGAACATTATAACTCCAAATTTATACTAGGGCACTACTTTTAATGCATATAATCTTATATTTGTACTTAATTCGGTTTTACGGAATAATGAATTGCATATCAAATATATTTTACAAATATTTCCCGTTCTTTTTGTGACTTGTACAATTTCTACCTCTTTGTTGTACTCTATAATAAGATCTAAATAATAGGCGTTTTAAATTCCTTGGTTTCGAACTGTGAAGGTCAATATTGAAGAAAACAAACAAGCATTGAAATGGGACGAAGGCAGCAGAACTTAAACGTTTTATAGTTGTATATGTTTAATCAAGTATATGATATTGTCATATATCGATCAATGCCTGCAGACCCGTTCACGAGTGAATTGCATGCTTCTTTGTTTTCCCTCATCTCTGCAACACAGTTCTTTTACGGGTTTATTCTTCCAGCGACAGCAATATAATATCGGCAGCAGAATATCAGAAAGGACTGTCTCTTCTTCCTTTACCCTACATTGGGTACCATGCTAATAGCTAACGGTAAAATTCAGCTTCCTTTGCTAAAAATTCTCCACAATATTAAGTTTATTATTTGATTTAAAAGAATGATTTCGTTACTGACTTTTGAGGTGGATCACACATCTTATTGTTGTTCATCATTAAGGGTTAAGATACTTTAAATATCGCACCTTACGGAACACAGTTACGTGATGACATTAGAAAACAAAAATTCAAGATAAAATCAACATGAAAATTTGATTCCATGCAATGAAATAATCACATACATAGCACGAATACAAATAGCTGGGTTGTGTATATGTGAGAATAGATATGTGTATATTTATCTGTCTATCTATCTATCTATCTCCCTCTCTATATCTTTCTGACTATATATATATATATATATATATTATATATATATATATATATTGGGTTGTCCGGTAAGTTCCTGCCGATTTTTAAAGGAAAGAAAAATTTCAATAATTACTTGCCATTACATTTTTAATGAACCAAATATGAACCATTTTGTTGCACAATACCTCTCCATCTTTCCTTTTACTTGAAAATACCCTCTTTCCAGAATTGAAGTGGTTTCATGGCAAAGAATTCATCAAGGTTATCTTTTTACGTATCCAAGGAACTGAAGTTTTTACCATTAAGACTATTCTGCATAGACCTGACTAAGTGGAAAACCGAAGGAGCAATTTCTGGTGAATATGGAGGATGAGGTAACACATCACAGCCGAGCTGCAGCAATTTTAGTCTAGTTCCCAAACCATCAAGTGCCGAAAATGAACTTTCTTATCTTCCAATTTAAAGGGTTACAAAATTAACACAGTGGATAGGAACATAAATCGTCTTCCACGAAAAGATGCTTAAACTTTGCTCGGAATGGAGGCGTAGTGAAATCCTATTTTATGGACTCAACCATGTTCTAAAATAAGTAGAAAGGTAAACAACTATAAATCGGCACGAACATTCTGGACAACC
>NC_043009.1:24235090-24237590 GCF_006345805.1 Octopus sinensis | reverse complement strand
AGGCTTGTCCTCGGGTGTCTCATATGGATGTGACTTTCGTTGATTTTCCCTTATACCTATGTGAGTTATTTCTGAGTATGCATTGTCTGGAGATTTTTCTTGCAGTAGAAAAATAGCCAAATTTTTGGCTGCTATTTCTAAAAAGCTCGGTATGTGGTAAAGTAATTATTTTACTTTACCATATTTTTTAAAGTATATATATATATATATATATATATATATATATATATATATATATATATATATATTATATATATTATATATATATATATATATATACACAGAAATGAAGAGGTACCCAAAAGTAACCAGAAACGCTCGGTGGGACAGGCCCTTTGTAGTTTAAGCTAGTAGCCATTTGATGCGACCCTCAGGCATCAGTCTGCTGACAGGCATCGTCGACTAGAGTCGCACTGCCACGTGATGCGTCTTTGTTTTGCACTGCATCTCCCCTGTTCGTCGAATTTTCTGATGGCTGAAACGAGGGAACAGGGTACTTCCGTGAAATTCTGTTTCTGCTGCGGAAATCGGTGGCCGAAGCAGTTGTCATGCTTCAAACAGCTTACAAGGAAGCTACCATGAGCAAAAGACAGGATTATGGGTAGTTGCCCCGCTTTAGGATTGATCGATTTTCGCTTGTAGACCAATCTTGTTCAGGACGACGGTTGACCTTCCGAACGAATGAAAACATCATGAAAACTCAGGAAATGATCTTGGAGTAACGTCACCGAACAATTGGCAATCTTGTTGATATGACTGGTGTGTCATGGAGCTCGTGCCATGAAATTTGGAGTGAGGAATTCGATTGATAAGAGTTGCAACAAAATGTGTGCCTCGCTGCTCACAGAAAATCAAAAGCACTCACGATTGAATGCGTGTCGTGAACTGAAGGAACAGTTGGGAGTTGATCTGGACCTTTCTTCGAAGGTCATTACTGGTGACAAAAGTTGGTGCTATGGAATTTACCGATTAGGAAGGGGTGAAATACAAAAAGACGGAGGCGTTAAAAAGCCATCACTTCGCAGGAGTTCCAGCACTGCTTCGATTAGTTGAAAACGCGCCTGGACCGAGGCATTGTTTCAAATGGAGAATACTTTGAAAGCGGCAATAAAAGTGTAGAAATGTAAATGTTGCAAAACTCCGGTTTCTTTTGAGTACCCCCTTGTACGCTCACACACACACACACAAACACACACATATATATATATATATATAAATATATATATATATATAACATGTAATAAATACACTCTCATGCATATACATGTGCACACATTTAGTCGAACATATCGACCCCTGGACTTATTCGTTGTAAGCCTAGTACTTATTCTATCGGTCTCTTTTGCCGAACCGCTAACATCGGTTGTCAAGCCATGGTGAGTTTTCTTTTTGCGGAAACACACTAACATCGGTTGTCAAGCGATGGTGGGAGTGGGGGACGAACACAGACACACACACACACACAAATATATTACATTCGGTCTACTAAATCTACTCACAAGTATTTTCTTGGCCCGAGGCTATTGTAGAAGACACTTACCCAAGGTGCCGCGCATTGAGACTGCAACCGGAACCATGTGGTTGGCAAGCAAGCTTCTTACCACACAGCATGTATGTATTTAAATTAAATATATCTCTATACTCATACACTCGTACATGTATAGGCGCAGGAGTGGGTGTGTGGTAAGAAGCTTGCTTCCCAACTACATGGTTCCAGCTTCAGTCCCACAGCGTCCTGTATATATATGTATAAATATTTATATATATATATATGCATATATTTGTGTGTGTATCTGTGTTTGTCCCCCCACCATCACTTCACAACCGATGTTGGTATGTTTACGTGACCGTATCATAGCAGGTTCGGCAGAAGAGACCAATAGAATAAGTACCAGGCTTACAGAGAATAAGTCCTGGGGTCGATTTGCTCGACTAAAGGCAGCATGGCCGCACTACATTGAATGAAACAAGAAGAGAAGAATAAGTGGAGGGCGTACATATATGCGCGTGTCCATGAGTGTGAGAGTGTGTATACGTGTTGCGTTTGTGTGTGTGTATGTGTATATATATATATATTATATATATATATATATATATATATATATTATATATATATATATATAATATTATATAAATATATTAAGACAAAACCACTATTTTTGCAAAACAAACAAGGAAAGACTTAATCATACATAAAATTTTAATAAATAGTCAAAAAAAAGAATTTATTAGATTTTTGCTAATCGCATCGAATCTGATCCCATCTGATGTTACAGCAAATATATTTCGTTGGAGACGGGAGGCGCAGGCTAACCCAATAAACAAACAAACACAGGAACAAATATGATTCTTTAAGCTGGTTGATTAAGGAAAATTGGGCTGTCATTTCAATGACCATTTATTAAAATTTTATGTATTGATTAAGTCTTTCCTTGTTTGTTTTGCAAAATAGTGGTTTTGTCTCTAATAATATTTTATAATATTTTACTATAAAATTGGA
>NC_043009.1:24229674-24234990 GCF_006345805.1 Octopus sinensis | reverse complement strand
ATATATATAAACGTGACTTTATAAGAAAGCTTCAGGGAAGAGGATGAGAAACAATTACGGTGACAAGGGAAAATGGAAGTAATTGTCTGGCGGGCTGGCTGGCTGACGGCTTCTATTTGGCGGGCTGGCTGACTGGTTGGCTGAAAAAGCTGGCTGGTTGGCCTGTTGGTTGCTTAGATGATGGCGCGTTTCCTAAGAAGAAAGGTCATCGAAATCATACAATAAACAAGACCAATTTGATGACGCCCGCAAATTTTCAGTCGTGGTTAGCATTTGATAGCTAGCAGAGATTGTTGCTAATGGAATAAACCCTATTCGCTGTGATCGCGAATTTGCGTTAAGCAGAATTACGTTGAGAGTATATTGTAGCAGAGAGTTATGTTGTTTGGGTTCTTTTAATTTTTATTTTTTTTTTGCCTTTCATATTTTCCCTTTGTTTGTTTCTTTTATTGTTGTTGGTCTTCGTAAGTAAATATTGACACGATTTTCTTTTGTAGCTGCCAATTCAGGTAATAATATAAACATATAAATATAAATAAATAGACATGAAATAAATAAATTGAACACGACAAATAATGAAAACAGCAAAAACGAATGAATGCGTAGAAAGAGGGGAAAAAAAGAAGCTGTATTAGCGAAGAAAGGGAGACAGAGAAAAAGAGGGAAAGAAAGAAATAGAGAGAGAAAGAGAGGAAGAAAGAAAGAAAGAAAGAACGAAAGAAAGAAAGAACGAAAGAAAGAAAGAAGGAAAGAAAGAAAGAAACAAGAACGGAAAATACACGAGGATGAGAAAAGGAAGCAAAGATAGGAGAAAAGGAAAAAAAGGAGAAGAAAAAGAAGAAGAAGAAGAAGAAAAAGAAGAAGAAGAAGAAGCAGAAGAAGAAGAAGAAGAAGAAGAAGAAGAAGAAGAAGAAGAAGAAGAAGAAGAAGAAGAATGAGGAGAAGGAAGAGGAGGTAGGAGGAGGGATGGAGAGGAGGATAGGAAAAGGTTATGTTGGGATAAGTAAATTGTAAGAGACAAACGACCATTTTACACTTGTTTGTAAATCCCATAATGATATTTGCCGGAAGATAAAAATGGTCTGAACACGCAGAGAAGGAAGAATCACAACCGAATACCACACATGCATATTTACACATTATTACTAACTCATACACACGCGCGCGCGCGCGCCCACACATGTGCACATACACACACACGCATACACATGCACATACACACACACGCACGCACACACATACACACTCACGCACGCACACACACACATTCAAACGCAAGCGCACACACACACATACGCATAAACGCTCGCACACAAACACACGCACACATACACGCGCACACACACACACATGCACGCACACGCACGTATACATACACACGCACGCACACTCACGACGCACGCACACACACATATACATGCACGCATGCACAGTCACATACAAACGCACGCGCACACACATACACGCACGCACACATGCACACAAGCACACACACATACGCGCGCGCATGCACATATACATACACACACACGCAGACACACACATACATACACACGCACGCACGCACACATACATACCAACACACACACACACTCACACGCATGCACGCACGCACACAAACACGCACTCACGCATGCACACACACGCACAAACACATGTACACATATACACACATACACACAAACACATAGAAACACACACACTTTCTCTCTCTGGCTTAATCTCTCTCTAAGTATTTCTATCTTATTCACTTACACAAATGCGCAAACGCGTAAGTGCAAGCTTCTATAGAACCCGTGCTAAAGATGCGGGCATCTACCCCTGCGCTGACGGTAAGTCTTATACGTGTAGACATGATTGTGTGGTCTCTTTGCAACTACATGGTTTCCAGTTCGATCCAACTACGTGATACTTCAGACAATTGCTTTCTACATTGGACTTAGACTGACCAATACCATCTAAATGAATTTAGCAGAGATAAATTGAGTTGAAGACAATCGTGTTTAATCACTACATATGTTTCCATACAACATAAGTTCTTCATATATACAGGAATTTGATTATGCAACGGTTTACCTGTATAATGGGATCCAGTTGTATTTCGCCAGGTGCTATTCAGTTCTACTCTATTTGGTACTCTGCTACGTTCCTAACGGAATTTGCATTAAATATATATATAGGTGAGAAAGTTGGTGTGTGAAAGCACGTGGTTGAATATATAGAAAATAGTAAAAAGTGAAAAAACTACAGAAGGCTTGTTTTAAAAGGTTAAAAGATATATCTGAGTCATTATGTCAGAAGAATGTTATAAAATTTTTTCATACAGTGACATAGTTTTTGAAGAAATTACCAGTTTCGTGTTAACTTTTCAAATTTCTCAAAACATCGTGGTATGTCTTCGTTATGAAGTGTAAAGGAGAGTTCCAGGTAAGGGGAGGTAATAAGTGATTTCTTCCGGTGTAAGGGAGATAATCGCTTTATATTTCTTGTCCCTTTTATTTAATGGGGTGAGTTTCTCTGTATAAGAATGTTAAAGTGGCTAAGTTTGGGCTTATATTTTTCAATGAAGAATGTTTCCTTGTTTAGTCTAATTTGTGTTGGTGTTCCAATAGCACATTGATAAAATGGAACGATTAAAAATTGCGGTAGTAGTTGCTTTGCGCATTTCTCAATATGCTCACTAAAGGGTATCATTCTGTATTCTGGGAATGCAATCTGTTGTCGATGCAGTGTGCATCTACGTCTGAGTGATAGTCCCGTGGACCCCACGTAGTTTTGGTGGCAGCCCGAGCATCTTATGACATAAATTATGTTTTCAGAAGCACAAGTAAAATTAGATTTGATCTTGAATTTTTGTCCCTCTTTGAAGAGGAATTCTGATCCTTCTAGAAGGTTTGGGCATGTTGCGCAGTTTGGTCTACCACATTTTTTTACTTTTGCATCCGTAATTTCAGAAAACAATTTTGCCTTTGTGAGAATCTTTTTAAGTGATTTAGGTTGTTTGTAGCTTTTAATGATTTTATGTATGTTTAGAATTTCCTTTAATTTGGGGTCCTTATGAAGTATTGGTAAATTCTGGGTGATGATGGTGAAGGCTTCTTTGTTTCTGGGGTTGTATGTGGATATGTAAGGCAGTATTTTCGGGGAAGGTGTGTTGTTGTGTTGAACTTTTCTCAAAGTTTCTATGTCGATTTCTGTTGCACGTCTGATCCCATCCTCTATGAGTTGAGCTGGGTAGTGATTGTCAATTAGGGTGTTTTTGAGTTCTTGTAGTCTAAAGTTCCTGGTATTTTGTTCTGACACTATTGTGCATATCCTTCTTGCAAGGTTGAAAGGGATGTTTGTTTTAGTGTGTCTTGGGTGGCATGAATCAAAAAGTAGGTATTGTTTAGCGTCTGTGGCTTTGTAAAAAATGTCTGTTTCTATTTTAAGGTTAATTTTTTTAATTAGTATATCTAACAATGGAAGCTCCTTTTGGTTGTATTCCATTGTGAACTGTATATTTGGGTTGATGCTGTTCAATAGGTTTTTGAATTTTAGGAGTTTATCTGTGTTTTCATTCCAGAGTATAAAACAATCGTCCAGGAATCGTTTCCAATTCTCTTTTATGTATTGAGAGAGGGGGTTTCCAAAGGTCGATAAAGATTCCTGGTAAACAATTATTTCCAGGTAGCCCATTGTTAGGTTCGCAATGACTGGTGCTGCCCTTGTACCCATAGCAATTCCGGATTTTTGACGGTAAAATGTATTGTCAAACATGAAGTCGTTATTATGTAGGATGAATTCAACCGATTTAGTAATGAATTCTTTACTGATCCTTTTTTGTATTTCTTCCGGAAATTGGTCCAGCCAGAACTGTATTGCCTCTAGTCCATAATTATTAGGTATGCTGGTATATGAATTAACTACATCAAATGAAACCATGATTGTTTCTTCCTTTACTTTTTTTGGAAGGTGGTTTAACATATCCAAGTCATCTCTGATATGACTATCGATATGTTTAAGGAAGGGTTTCAGGAGGATGTCCATAAATAGACTTAATCTGTGTGTTTCACAGGTTGGGCCAGCTACAATGGGTCGTAGTTTTAGGTCCCCCGGGTTAGGTGTGTGTATGTATGTATTTTTTTAATGGTTTCATTTATAATTTGGCTTTTATGTATTTTTGGCAGACCATAGAAGAGGCTAGGCTTGCATTTAAAGTTTGTTAGAAATTCAATCTCTTTGGTTGTTAGTTCCTTTTCATGGGTTTTAATTAGTGAAGATAGAGTTTTCATTATTTTTTGCGGGGTGTAGTTGGTGATTTTTTCATAATGTTGATTGTCATCAAGCAAGGAAATTACAAGATTTCTATAGTATGATGTATCCATTATTACAACTGCACTTCCTTTGTCTGCTTCCTTAATGGTTATATCTTCATCATTTTGAAGTTCTATCAGTTACTTCCATTGTGCAGTGTTAAAATTTGAGTTAACTGTCTGTTTATGTATAGTATGGTAGGGAAAGTTCTAAATGTGGCTGCAGAACTCGTCAAGATCTTTATTTCTTCCTCTGTGGGGGATGTGTTCACTTTTGTTCTTGACTAGTAATTCATCTTCAGTATTGAAACTGGTTGATGCTTCTGCTAGTCTTAATTTTCTGCTGAATTCTGTTATATTATCCTTGATTTCATTTAGGTTGGCTCTGCGTGGAGTTGGCGTAAATTTGAGCCCTTTTGAGAGGATGTCAATTTTTATGTTAGAGAGAGGTTTGGTTGAAAGGTTGATTATCTTCGGTTTTTCCTTATTACTAGATTCCAGCCTGTGTCCTGGTGTCTCTGGTCCCGGGCTAAAAAATGTTGGGTGTAATTTTGTTTGCATGAGTTGTCTGTGAGGTTGTGTGATATTGGTTCGGGGAAACGGTGGTATTGTTGCCTCCGATTGTTGTGTGTGTGTAGGAATCTATGGTTGTTTTCGTTTGTGATGTGTGTAAAATTTCTGTATGTGATATATTTTTGTTTCGAATTGCTTGTATGTGGGATGTTGCTTGACTTAGTGTTTTTTTGCATATATATATATATATATATATACATATATATAAACATATATATACATATATATATGTATGTATGTATGTATGTATGTATGTATGTATGTATGTATGTATGTATGTATGTATAGAGTGTTAGGTGCGATGTACAGAAATTCAATATTCAGAAAAATGTCGTAAGAATTTTGGGAAACAATCTTTTTATTTCTTCATTATTATTAGCGCTTTCGTTTCCTTCTCAAACTTGTTAAATAAACAGCTTGTCCATTTATATAAAACAAATATTTTAGG
>NC_043009.1:24197174-24217174 GCF_006345805.1 Octopus sinensis | reverse complement strand
AAATATTTTCGTCGCTAAAATCCGCAGCACGGATTTTTGTCAGTGAACAGGTCGCGGATTTTAGCGACGAAAATATTTTGACAAATTAAACTTAAATGTTGAAGTGAATCGAACGGCTTTTGTGTGTTTCTTAAATGGCTTATAAACACCTTCCACGCTGCAATTGTTTTCGTTTCAGCACTCGATCTCAGATCAAATTACTTGCTATGCGAATACATCTCCGTAAATAAATTTAAAGCTGTTAGCAAAATTTTGAAATTTTACAATAGCCTTATTAAAAATGTTTCCTCAGTTACGAGTTTTTAAATACTCCCATATCTGTACGCGACATTTCGTAACATATGGCTATGTAGCCTATCGCCAAGAAGATTTATTTTTAATTGAAAACTACTTAAGAATTTTAGTAGTTATTAAAAATTTGCAATTGAAAAAAAAACATTTTTAATGGGACTATTGAATTTTTTTATTTTTTGCGAACAGTCAGCCTTCAAATTATTTTTTGAGTTATAGAGTTATAGAGAATTTTTTAATTATAGAGTAGCTATTATTCTTAGTTTTTAAATCTAAATATATTTTTGAATTTTAACTATAACTGCAATATTTTAAGTATAAATAAGTACTTTTATATTTCCAAGTACAAATCAAATGCTGGAGTCGGTACATTAGAGTACCAGCCTCTGCTGGCATCCACATCAGTCTCCAGCTTTTCATCACTAATATGTAAAGTGCGTTGGAGAAACTTTCTCGATAGGACCGATGTCTCAGCCTTCGTTCGAGTTTGCACCT
This sequence comes from Octopus sinensis, assembly GCF_006345805.1. NCBI lineage: Eukaryota > Metazoa > Mollusca > Cephalopoda > Octopoda > Octopodidae > Octopus > Octopus sinensis. The sequence continues at coordinate 24,216,388 of NC_043009.1, read as the reverse complement.
GCGGCTTCCATACTCGCAGTGGAGAACTCCTACTCACCATGGCTTCGGAAAGTCGCCTCACCGTTAATCGCACAACCGAATGTTTTACGTTCAATAAAGCTTGCACAGCACATCACAGACCCCCCTCCGCCGTATTGACATAATCCAGAGACAAACCAGGGAAACATATGGATTGCCGGCTCAGGAATGCGGGAACGCCATGATCTCACGTTTAAGTAAAATATCCCGAATATGTTCAAAGCTATTCCCTACATTTCTGGTTTTATATCAGAGTGACCTTATCCTAGAGACATGCTTTAACAAATGCTAAGAGGTGTCTCACTCCCAGGGGTCTTCTATTAATCGTCTGTAAACTATTTGTATGACTAAAATAGACATTTCACCGGTGTATGTGAATGCGTGTGTGTCTGTATATGTCAATATATATATATATATATAGTAAATTCATCTGCTTAAAAAGCTAAACAAGAAGTGTACTCCATCTGATGAGAGTCCGATATTGATGTTTGCGTTTCACTCCCCATGTGTGTGTGTGTGTGTGTGTGTGTGTATGGTAAGAAGTGGTTATGAAAACAGAAACTGAAAAAAACCTGCCGTGTATATATATATCATTTTTACGATGAATATAAGACCTATATCCAAGTAGCAGAAAGATAAGACAGTAAGGTGTGATTTGAGGGAGATTTGGCTGCTATTTCTACCATGTCTAGCTGCCATGTAGGGGTCTCCCTCATAGGCTCATACATATATACATAGATAAGACAGTAACGTGTGATTTGGGGGAAATTTGGCTGCTATTTCTACCAGGTCTAGCTACCATGTAGAGGTCCCCCTCATTGGCTCATATATATATACATACATAAGACAGTAAGGTGTGATTTGAGGGAGATTTGGCTGCTGTTTCTACCAGGTCTGTTAGGCCTTCTCATGTAAACTCAAGCTTTCTCATGCCTTGAACATAAGACCAAAGCAGAGAATGTATTCTTTTATTCTTCTGCTTTTTCCAGCCATTGGTCTGTGGCCATGCTGGGGCAATGCCTTGAAGAATTGTAGTTTAATGAATCAACTCCAGTTTTATTTTTGTAAGCATTGTACTTATTCTATCTGTTTCCTTTGTCAAACCACTAGGTGACAGGGATGTAAACAACCAACATTCGTTGTCAAGCAGTGGTGGAGGACAATCACAAGCACAGACACGCACACACACACACATACATGCATACACATATACACACATACATACATACATACATATATATATATGTGTGTATATATATATTGCAGCGTGGAAGGTGTTTGTAAGCCATTTAAGAAACACACAAAAACCGTTACATTCACTTCAACATTTAAATTTAATTTGCCAAAATATTTTCGTCGCTTTGAGACCGCGACCTGTTCACTGACAAAAATATCGTGCTAACAGGTCGCGGTCTCAAAGCGACGAAAATATTTTGACAAATTAAATTTAAATGTTGAAGTGAATCTAACGGTTTTTGTGTGTTTCTTAAATGGCTTATAAACACCTTCAACGCTGCAACTGTTTTCGTTCCAGCACACGATCTCAGATCAAGTCACTTGCTATGCAAGTACATCTCTGTAACTATATATATATTATATATGTATATATATGTATATTGGTAAAAACAGTAAGATAACAAAAGAAAGAAAGAGACCTCAATATTATGTAAATAGAGGAAATCTTTATATATAAAAGTGAGGTTGTGTCTGTCTCCTACGATTTAGATTCCTAACTACTCCCACATTTTGCGGTGCAGTTTAACCAAAACCGGGTATCTTATAGTCGTGATTCATATCGAGACCGTCTGGGTATTAGCGCGCGTCTACGATGAGTCTACGATTTAAAAAAAATTTACCATCAATTTTTCCCATTGTTAATCCATTTTTGACATATATAAGGGAAGTAACTCTCTAAAATTTATTATTAAATCTCAGAACGTAAAAAGCTACAGTAACACCCCTCCCCCTTTGTGGTTAGCCATATTGAGATGACTATTATACTTTACATCTCTAAAAATGCTTATATAATTATTTCCCTTACAAACTCGAGCAACGCCGGGCGATACTGCTAGTATATATATATATAAATCGCCATGTCTGATCGGTAAATCCACATTTTTTTTTATTCTCTCTCTGCTTATTTCCTCTTATTCCTTTCTGTTGAAGAGTGTTAGCGCAAAACGTAAAAGACTTTCTCATTTTCCCGAGTGTTAAACTAATACACCTGTTTGTTGTTCATACACTTGTCTTCGTCTTTTGTTTTTCTGTAAATTTCTTATATATATATATATATATATATATTATATATATATATATATATATAAGAATTTACAGAAAAACAATATATATATAAGAAATTTACAGAAAAACAAAAGACGAAGACAAGTGTATGAACAACAAACAGGTGTATTAGTTTAACACTCGGGAAAATGAGAAGTCTTTTACGCTTATATATATATATATATATATATATATTATATATATATATATATATATATATATTATATATATATATATACATATATATATGTGTGTGTGTATGTATGTGTATATGTCTGTGTGCGTGTGTGTGTTTGTATGTATGTATCAATCTATATATATATATATATATATATCAGATCCTTGAGAATGAAACGTCCGATATTTAACTGAAAGTTTATGTTATCAAGAAAAAGCAATGCAGTTAATCAAAGTATGCTTCTAAATTATCAACACAATTTTGCCATTTTATTGGTAGCTTGTTTATACCGGTAGCGAAAAATTCAGGAGATCAAGAAGTGATGAAATCTCGAAAGACTGTTTTTGCAACTTGTCCTTGCAAAAATATCTGAAAAACGTGATAGTTAGTTGGTACAAGATCTGGTTGATATGGTGGATTATAGAGTACTTCCAATTTCAGTTCCTGTAATTTGAGTAGCGTTCTTTGTGCGACTAGTGCTCAAGAATTGTCTTGCAATAGAATTGGCCTGTCTCTGTTGACCAATTTTGATTGTTTAATTGCAAGTTCACTCATCATCTTATCCTGTTGGTTGATATATACAACCGCTGTAATTGGCATACCTGGTCTCATGAAGCTGTAGTGGATGACACTGGTGCTGGACCACCAAACAGACACCATTAGCTTCTTTGGTGAATATTATTTTTAGGATTTTGTTTTGGCACTTCGTTTCTATCCAACCACCGTGCAGAACGGTTACTATTGTTGAAAAGAATCCATTTTTTATCACACGTAACAATACGATGCAAAAATGGCTCGCTTTTATGCCGTAAAAGAAATGAACAATATGTTTCAAGACGACGACGTGTCATTTGATGCTCGTTCAGTTCGTGTGGTACCCTCTTGTCCAGCTTCTTTACCTTGCCAATTTGTTTCAGATGGTCCAATGCAGATGGAATCGAAACACCAAACTTTGCTGCTATCTCACGCGTAGATTGATATGTGTCCGTTTCCACTACGGTTTCCCGTTCATCATTATGCACATTGATCTCAGGTCTACCAAAGGACTGATTTTCAAAAGTAAAGTCACCAGACTTGAGCTTCCCAAACCATCGACGTACAGTGCGCTCATTCGCCACATTTTCACCAAACACCTCGTTGATGTTTCAAACTGCTTAGGATGCATTGGTCCCACGATGGGACTGATATTAATAAACAACAGGAACTTTTGATCTATCCGCGAGTTCACAAAAATTGATTTACAAGAGGAAACTCACAAGATGACCAGACACCATGAATTGCATTTTGAAGAGCGATTATATAACTCTTCAACGTTCTAAAACAAAGAATTGTCAGGATAAAACATTAGAGTTAACCTCTGTCAAACTTGGTGCATAGGAAAATCGGACATTTCATTCTAAATAACATGATATATATATGATTGATTCTAGTTTCAGCTCACGAGCTGTGGCCATGCTGGGGCACCGCCATTTTATATACATATATATATATTTATATATTTATATATACATATGTATATATACATATATATATAAAACATATATATGTGTATTTAAATATATACACACACATGCATATATGTGTGTGGTCTATATATACACATATGTACATAAATATATATGTATATATACATATACGAATTCACACACACGCACACGCACACACACACACACACACACACATATGTATGGTCCATGTATCTAAACAGAACGATCTTATATTTATTGATAACATGAAATGGAAATGCTCAGACATTCAATTTTTTCCCTCAGTTTCATATCGATTTATGTAAACTGAAGCAGTCTCACCTGGGAACTGAAACATATTCACTATTTACTGACTCCGAGCAGAGATCTTTATAATTTAAGATAGATGCTTGTTTTGTTTTTTACGTTTATATATATATTTTTTTTTTGACAGAAACACCTATACTCTAACTGCCACATATAATATCTGGGCCTGTAACATTCAAGCGTTTCCAATTTAAGACACATAAAAATGGCCTACATCAAATGTACTCTAATCATTTATTGCTTGCTAGCTTTAGATTATTTCCCTTTATCTCGCTACTGTCGCCATATTTTTAAAATGTCATATTTTAGTGAATTTCAAAAGTAGTGCCCATATAAGCAACACTTTACTTACCATGAGAGTCACCATTGGCTGCCATTGTTGACGCTTTCTTTTCTCTTTTATGGAGCCTTAAATCACTGTGGTTTAAACTACATTATTAGAACTTTAAGAATTGCATAGTACACGGCGTCTCTCTGTATTTCTTAGACGATTTTCAATTTATATCAGTAGAACCTGCGGTTAAATCTGGTAAGAGTGCAAATCGCAGTCATCCTCATTACTGGAGTGCTGCTCCCCATAAAATAACTTTTAAGAAAAGGAATCCTTTAAGGCTTATAGAATATAATTTGAAACATAGTCTGTGGGAAAAAAATTATCAGTGAATAAAAAATGGCGGTACAATAAACAATTCAACACTTTTTAACAAATATCTCTGGTGACCATTGCAGTACAGAATGCGTATAATATTCGTTCAGTATCGTGAGTGTTACTGGTAATATGATATGAATGGGTTTGATAGTTTATGTAGTGGCTATGTGGCAAGAAGCTTGCTTCCCGGCACTTTGGGCAAGTGTCTTCTACACTGTAGCCTCGAGCCGACCAAAGCTTTCAGTCGGTTTGGAAGGTGTGACTTCAAAACAAACTGTCGTATGTGTGTGTGTGTGTATCTATGTGTCTGTGTTTGTCCCCAAACCATCACTTGACAACCGCTGTTGGTGTGTTTATGTCCGCTTAACTTAGCAGTTCGGCAAATGCGACCAATAGAATAAGTACTAGCCTTACAAAGAATAAGTCCTGGGGTCATATTTGTTCGACTAAAGTCGGTGCTCCAGCATGGCCGCAGTCAAGTGACTGAAACTAGTAAAAGAATAAAAACATATATATATATATATGTATAGTGTAATATATATATATACATATATATATATTTATGTATTTATATATACATATGTATATATACATATATATATAAAACATATAAATGTGTATTTAAATATATACACACACATGCATATATGTGTGTGGTCTATATATACACATATGTACATAATGCAACAGGCGAAAGGATTAGCAGTGACGAAAGTGAGGAGGAGTGGGAGAGAGAGAGAGAGACAGATAGAGGAAGACACGCGGCTAGAGAGAAGGGTGACGCGTTGCATTCAGGCCCTAAGGTCATGTTTCCCAGCGCTCGCCAGTTACCTTCTCGTCCCCGCCAGAACAAAGGCCTTCGTTCGTCTTTTCTGTTTGTTCTCTTGTTTATTTTGATTTCTCGTATTGTAATTTAATTCTCGTTTTGTAATTTCTTGTACATGTATCTTTATGTTTTTCTTATATTTTTTTGTGCAGTTCTTTGTTACGTCCCTTTTTGTGTTACATTTTTTCTTGCTCGTTTTAACCCTCTACGAGGTTATTTTATTTTAATTCTCTCGTCGGAAGGCCTAGCATGACAGACGTGTCCTGTCTTGCCTTCGAAACACGCTATGTCTGCTAGCGACAGCTGATGAAGGGGATTTTTCCTTGTGCAGCATGTCCTGTACTTCATTTTTCTGTTTTACATAATTGTTTTTCCCGTTTTCGATTTCGTCTTGTTCCACGTCTCTGTCCTTCTGTTGTAACAAAATGGCTTTTCCGATTTCGTTTCTGTTGATTTTTACGTCTTCTTGTGGTGTCCTGTACGTATATATATTTATATATGCATGTATATATACATGTAGATGTCGGTACGTACATATATGTTTGTATGTATGCATATATTTTATTTATTACACTATTGTCTAACAGCGCTTCGCGTCGGGTTCGTTTGAATTTTCGACTTTTCGAATTCTCACTTCGTTCCGTCTCTTTCCTCCCAGTTTATATATATATATAAACTGGGAGGAAAGAATAAAAACATATATATATATATATATATATATATATATATATATAGGTTATAAAATGAGATAGGGGTTGAAAATTCAACCCACCATGGGATAACATATATCCAATATACTGCTAGATAGGTACCCAACAAGACTAATATTTGAAATTTTATACTTATATCTCTTTGTCTATTTACATTTACTGTACATTTACTGTATATTTTGTATAATGCCTTTACTGATATGTAATGGTGTAATAAAGTATTGATTGGGTATCATCTGATAGTTGATGTTTTATTGATTTAAGTATGTTTCTCCATTTTCTAATTTTGTAGTATTATATATATATATATTTATTTATAATATATAATATAAATGGCGGTGCATCAGCATGGCCGCAACTCTGAGCTGAAACTAGAAAAAAATATATAAATGTGTGCATGTTTGTGTATAATAAAAGGATAGATACATACATATATATATATATATAATATATATATATATATATATATTATATATATATATATATATATATATATTATATATATATATACATATAATATAATTCGAGACAAAACCACTATTTTAAAATCAAACAAGGAAAGACTTAATCAATACATAAAATTTTAATATAAATTAAATAAACCGCCACTACAATTGTTTCCTGTCTTCTACTGACATTCTTCAGGCGGATTTTCGATCTTCTAATCAGTATCAAATTTGATACTGATTAGAAGATCGAAAATCCACCTGAAGAATGTCAGTAGAAGACAGGAAACAATTGTAGTGGCGGTTTATTTAATTTATATTAAAATTTTATGTATTGATTAAGTCTTTCCTTGTTTGATTTTAAAATAGTGGTTTTGTCTCGAATTATATTATATAATATTTTACTATAAAATTGGATTTAACCCTAAATCTGATTTTTCCCTGTAATTTTGGATTCATTCCCTAATATTTATTATATATACATATATATATATAATATATATATATATATATATATATATATATATATATATATATATAATAAAAGAATATATACATATATGTTGAAGTTTTGACAAAGCAATACACGCTTCTTCTATCAAATACTATCTACAAATTCTTTCTGTATATATGCTTATATACAATCATGATTCTTGATGAACTTATAAACAATTATGAATCTATTTTACTACCTACTTTGAGCGCTTTTATGTAAGCTGTTTAAACAAATGCCCTTCTAAACATTTTCTTATCACTGTCAAAGACTCTATCACTGTATTTTTATACATCTACATTAATCATTGTTTTAACACCACAAAGGCTACACAAAGCCTTACATTTTACTTTTGAAAATCTTTTTTAAAATAAAGTGAAACAAAGGTGAAACGAAAGGAGAAAACCATACTAATGGATATAATATATGAAGAAAACAGACAATTAATACACCAGTGCAATATCCATTTTAAGAGGAAGTTATCGTGGTTGAAATAGAAACATCAATATGAGCTCGCAAAGGAAGAAAAGCAGAAGTATCCAGATACAATAAATGGAATTATTATGGAAGATGTCCTACTACCAGAAGAGTTCAATAAAGACAATGAAGCGAACATCTATGGGGGAGTAACATCGGACCCAGACGAAATATCGATACTTCAACTACCACCAAAGTATGCAATGTATAGTAAGGTGAATACCATCAAATGCCTCTCCGAGATTGAAAAGTCGTTCACAAAAATACGTTGGAATTTAAATAGATACAATGACAACACTTGCGACAACAACAACAATACGAACAACAACAACAACAACGCGAAAAACACTAACCGCAATTATATATATATAATTTTAAAAACTGGTCCATCCACGCCATCTTTCTATATGTGTCTTCCTAGCCATAGAAGTAATTGTGGGCGGTCTACCTCTTAAACATCTTTGTAGTATAAGATGTATAGAGGGACGATGCAGTAACAAGACAACGACATACGTTGAGGAAACGGCAAGAAGCATAGGAGAGCGGGTAAATGAATATTGGAGACAACTCAAGGAAGGTAAAAGCTCATCGATTCTGTACCAACACGCCGAACAGGAACACGGAGGATCAATCAACAACATAGAAATTAAAATATTGTCCACACATAGAACAGATGCAACAATCAGACAAATTACAGTAACGACAGAAATAGTAGTAACGATAATGAAGATAACCCTAGAAAGGCCATTAACATGTATACCCACCCCTTTGACACTCAATTCTTCAACGTATGTGACAAATCTTACTGCATAAGCCGGATTTATCCAACAACATTACCCTTCAACAAAAGAGTCTACATCCCAAGACATACTAATGACCATATGGAAGCACAGTTCACTAGGACCAAACTTAGACAGATTTTAGGTGGGTGTCACTGGTAATATGGTATGAATCGGTTTGATAGTTTTTGTAGTGGCTATGTGGCAAGAAGCTTGCTTCCCGGCACTTTATGGACTGTATGGCGATATGAGGTTGCATTGCCTGGATGTAGTTCGGTAAGCTGTCTATTGACATCCTGCCGGACTTATCTGTGGGAAGGCATACCACCTCTCCGTTCCTGGTGCGCTGAATGAGCTTACATAGGCCACATGCAGGGGTGGTGTCAACGAACATGACACTCTGGTATTTATGGCTATCATACCAAGAGTTGGCCTTCCCTATTTTCTTTTTTGTCCTTTCTATAGTGTTCAATGACTTGTTCCTATAGAGTGGGCAAATCCCATTCCTATCATTACATAATATATCATCAAATTTTTTCATGGCTCCTTTGTATACTCTGATCCTTTCTTTATGGCTGTAACCTGAGAACTGCATGCGGTAAATGAAATATTGTATGTGTCTCTTTAACTCTGTAGGCTCACACATGCGTGACACATTTCTCATTATTCTGACGAGGTCTGCCATCAAAATATTGAATTTTTCATCGTCCGCAATAGCTGAGTTCCGGTGGATCAAGTATTTTGAGGCCATAGGTTTGGCATAGTATGAATAAAGAATTTGGGTTTTATTATTCACAATTTCTAGCCAGAGTTCAGTGTCTAGTACTGGTAGTCTATGGTTGGGGTGTTTAGTGGGGTAGTCTATTATGACCTTAATACTCTGGTGGATGCAGTTAGCTATATGCTGGATGCTCTCTATAGTATTAGTTTCTATTACTATATCAACAGTACTCTCTTGTGGGGGTGCCTTTACCACTATGTTGATATCATCAACATAGCGAGAGTACATGTTTACGAGTATGGAGTTCTGTGTTAGGCGTTCTTTAAGCCTTCTGTCCCACCATACCATGAAAAGGTTGGCTACATCACCAGCAATACTAACGCCGATGGCTGCCCCCTCGTCCTGAGCATATATTTTATTGTTAAACTTAAACGTGTGGCCTTTTAGGGTAACTCTTATACTAGCTCCTAGTGCATGTGCGATCATTTTCTTTACCTGATGGACATTTGCGGGCTCCGTATGTCTCTGGTCCATCCGCGCGATCTTTCTATATATGTCTTCCTAGCCATAAAAGTAATTGTGGGCGCTCTACCTCTTAAACATCTACTGAGGCAGAAACTACTACGATTATGTTTATCTAGGTATTCATTGTTACATGTCAGTCTAAGTAGGAGGCCCAGTTCCCCTGTGTTGACATTACGGAACTCCACTTGGCTCTCATTGATCATCTCCATGCACTTCTCCACCGCAAAATCTACGTCAATCGATGGGTATAGGGATACCACATCCATGCTACCCACCATACATCCTGTCATGTAATTTGTTTTTGTTTATTCTTATTTTGTTCATATATATATATTAGCCAAAAAATGGACTTGGTATTAGTCTTTATTTTGTAGTACGTTCATTTCGATCCATCCTACTACAGATTCTTATGGGTGAGATTCTGTGCATCATATTGTGTTGTATCCGTTTTGCAGTCTGGGTCACATCAGGTACATCCTTACAAAAGTCGTGTCTCGCTAAAGATCTTGAGTTCGAGTGGTCATGTTTTTATTTTCTTGTCAAGCAAATAAAATGACCGCCCAAAATCAAGATTTTTATTGAGTCACCACTTTATGTATGAATGTACCTGATGTAACCAAAACCGAAAATAGATGCAATAAAACACGAATGCACGGAGTCCTACGCATAAGGGACAGCAGCAGGATGGGTCAAAACAATCACCGTACAAAATAAAGACTAGCACCACATCCAATTTCTGGTTACTTAATTATTATTATCTCAACTAATACTGCGGAATTCTTGGAGTAGATCCAGCAGAAATATGCCCTAACTACGGGTGACATCAGGTAACCCAAACCGTGCAAGTGCTTTACTCAACACATTAACAATCTAATCGACATATATCCATTAGTCCAAAATATTACATATATATATATACACATATCGTTTCGGCACTCCGTCGGTTGCGTCGACGAGGGTTCCAGTTGATCCTATCAACGGAACAGCCTGCTCGTGAAATTAACGTGCAAGTGGTTGAGCACTCCACAAGTACGTGTGCCCCAAATGTGGTTCTCGGGGAGATTCAGCGTGACACAGTGTATGACAACGCTGGCCCTTTCAAATACAGGTACAATAGAAACAAGAAGAAAGAGTGAGAGAAAGTTGTGGTGAAAGAGTGCAGCTGGGTTCGCCACCACCCCCTGCTAGAGCCTCATGGAGCTTCAGGTGTTTTCGCTCAATAAACACTCACAACGCCCGGTCTGGAAATCTAAACGCGATCCCACGACTGCAAGTCCGCTGCCCTAACCACTGGGCCATTCCGCCTACACTGTATTCGTAATTGTGTAGCATGTTCTTTTTTTTGTTTGTTTGCTTTTTTTTTTCATCTCTGTTGCCGTAAAAATTCGCTAGCTTTCTTACAAATGGGTATAATGCTCTTAGGTTAGACATTTTGGGAGACAACCAGATCGAACAATCTCACGAGTAACTGTCTGAAATGGTCGTGAATTCTGGTACTTGACTGATGAAAGAAAGCCAAGAATGACCCGTATTTTTTTGCCTGTCCTCCTAATTGTGGTTTCTTTCATCCGCCTTTGTGTCGTCTATCTGTCCGAACGTTTTAATGCCCTCTATTGCGTTCTTGTCCCATTGATATATAAATATATTATACGCTTTGAAAGTTTTTAAATGCAGAACAAAATTAGATTGGGAGTACAAAAGAAGATATGGCGCAAAATGTGTTCAGTAAGCAAGGCGTTTATGTCATTATTAGCAGTTTTAAACTGAATCAAAATCGCAAAAAGTGCTACCTTGATCGTGTTCTTATTCTTCATAACTGTTTAAATGAGATTTGGTGGTGTTCATGCAATGATGCTGAACATTATATAGGTTGAATAGGTGATTGGTTAAATAGTTACAAGTTTGAATTGAAATTGAATCGCTGATTTGGTCGCTCAGTTGTGCATGAGTTTTCTGTGAAGATCAACTTGTTTAAAAGAATGTATGGAAATACTGATACATTTCTTTATATTGGTTTCAAATTTTTAGGAGCGGTTAAATCGATTATATCAACCTCAGTGCTCAACTGGTAGTTATTTTGTCGATCTAGAAAGAATGAAAGCAAAGTTTTGACCGGAAGTATTTGAATACGGTATGTAAAGACGGACGAAATGCCGCTAAGGGTTTTACCCGGTGTGCTGACAAATTTGCCAGCTCACTGCCCTACATACATTTCTTCATACTGGAATCGAACCAACTTGGTCGTGAAATACTTAGACAGAAATCATTCCCTAAATTTACTGAAACGTTTTGAAACCCTGAGCCAACAAATATATATATATATATATATGTTAGCTCAGGGTTTCAAAACGTTTCAGTAAATTTAGGGAATATATATATATATATGAAGTATGGTCTACTTTAAGAGACCCAGTTGGAAATAAGATCAATTGTTGCGAGACAAGCATTGTTGTAGAAATATTAACAAAAAGAAAAAAAGACAAATATTCTTGCGAGACAAGAGTGGCTAGAGAAATATAAAAAAAAGCAATGAACATTAAATTTCAAATAAATAAATAAAACAAAAGAGAAAGAAAATTCAAAAATAAAAATGCAAAACAAAAACAGAAAAGTTGTGGACAGTAAAAACACGGTGAGTCTAGAAGAGGAAACTATTTATATGACCTGAAATATAACAAGAGACCTCAAATGGGACAGAGGTAGAGAGAGTTGGAGGAGAAAGATGCGAGGGAGAAGGGGGAGGGAGATAAAATAGTGAGTGAGTGACTGACTGAATGAATGAGTGCGGGTGTGGGTGGGTGAGTGAATGAGTGAGTGAGTGAGTGAGACGGTTATTGATGTGTGGTTATTCCATTGTTGAAAACCATACAAGTGTGAGATATAAATTTTGTTTCGTTGGTTCCAGACTACTGCAGTGCGTAAGAGATGGCAGTAATGACTAAGTCAATTCAAAAACCTGAACAACATATCAAAAATACAAAAATATATAAATAAATAAAAATCTAAAAATTTAAAACAAAAAAAGACAAACAACCAAGCAAACAAACGCAACAAAATGTTTTCGGTGAGGAACATCTAGATAATACAACGGTACGTTGGAATAATAGTGCTATGACAAGACTCTACAAAGGTTTGATTCTACAATGGTTGTGATGCTACAATGAATGGCGTGTGATGCGACAATGCTTCGAATATTGATTATTATTTTTCTTACATTCAAAAGCACTCATTTTATTTTATACTGAGGTAAAGAAGTCGAAATTAGATTATGTGACAACCATGCTTTCATCGAAAGCTTTAGAAAGCTGTACGATGCGAGGATGCTTCGAAAATCGATCATTATTATGGTTATAATTTTATTATTATTATTAATATTATTATCATTATTATTATTATTATTATTATTATTATTATTATTATTATTATTATTATTATTATTGAGTGAGAGAGCAGTGCATGCTATCAAAGTGACACTGGGGTAAGATATACGAAACCTAGTATACCCATCATGACTACACGTCTGATAAGGGTGCACCAGGCACATGCATCACAACCATATGTGCGCGACATGGTGATCTCATATCAAGATAAACAGCGCATGACTTTGCAGGTGGGGCCCAGTTAGAATTTTTTCTGGCCGAGTAACCCATCTCGTTCAAAAGGTCCCTGAATAATGATAATAATAATAATTATTATTATTATTATTATTATTATTATTATTATTATTATTATTATTATTATTATTATCATCATTATCATTATCATTATTATTATTATTATTATTATTATTATTATTATTATCATTATCATTATCATTATCATTATTATTATTAGTTCCTCCTTTCAAAAGTACCTGCTTTACACTTAGTCGAAGAAATGAGATTATGCGATTATGTGACAGTTATGCATTTATCGAAATTTTTACCGGTGTAGAAATCAAGCGAATCGAGATCGGATGTTGTATTCCGTTCATGCTGGACTTTAAATATTCAACAATATTTCACAGTATTGCTAATTTCTGATCAGATACGAGGAAGAATTTCGATAAAAGAATATTTAATAAGTTATTGAATCTAACCCACTTCCGCACGTGATATAAATTGAGTTATACCTGGAGTCGAAGTCAAAGTCGAATTCGTACACCTAGAATTACGAAAATTTCAAATTTGAACTTTTAACATCTCTTATCCATTTTAATAATTGTTAGTAGTGTTTTATATAAGATTTTATCTTATACATGCCTATAACAAACTTATTACTTGATATTTTCATATTTGAATTGGTTGTTTTAGCAGGATATCATTTTGATATGATGAATATTTATTAGAAATATTTCTTTTTGGACTCCCCAAAAAGTTTTGAATTGTTCTACTTGAATTTATTCTTTCCCGCATATATATATATATTTACATACATATATATATATATATATATATATATATATCCATGTACACACATACGTACACAGGCACATATATAGAAACAAATTATATATAACCTATAAACTGAGCCTGAAAGATGGTTTTAAGATACATAAATATGCCTGTTCAAGTATCATAACAGCATAAAACTATTGGTAGCTCTTTCAAGTTTGTATTTGATATATGTATGTGTGTATGAGTGTGAGTGTGTGTGTGTGTGTGTGTGTGTGTGTGTGTGTGTGTGTGTGTGTGTGTTCGAGTCTTTTTTCTGTCCTCCACCACCGTTTGACAACTGAATTTGGTGTGCTTAGACCCCTGTAATATAGTGATTCGGCAAAAAGAAACTGATACCATAGATACCAGGCTTTAAAAAATAAAATAAGTACTTATGTCTAATTCTTCCACTAAAATCTTTCAAAGTAGTAAAGCGGTGCTCCAGCGTGACCGTAATCTAATGATGGAAGCCAGTAATAGATAAAAGACAAGATATGTATAGTCAGTGTAGGTATTCCCTTTTCAATAATCTTCAGCTTTATATCAACCTCAGCTGGGCAGCTGATTTCCACAAATGTACGCGGCTTCACTTTCCTTACATCAGCTCTATTATGTTTACATTTTATTGAGGTTTTCACTGGGACAGTCCACCAGTATTTCTTTTTATTACGTGTGGCTATGGCTGTCCTCGGGGTTATCCTATCGACGGTTCTCTTTATACAGTATCCCAGCTACAACACTGTGTCTCATCGGTAGATAATACAATGATGACATTTTCGGACAACTACTTATGATGTGGGTGATATCTTCGGGGTTAACTCCACAAAATCTTCATCGGATGTCACATTTTACTGTTTTTCCTGCATCTCTAGCCCTTTTCTGCATCAGGCATTTGGTTCATATTTCCTGTTCTTGGATTGCAAATGCATACCCTTCTACTAGAGAGTTCTACTAGGATATCCATGCATAGTCTTCTGCTTATATATGCTCATTCTTTCATCTGATGATATATTGCTGTAGATTCATGCGATTTCTTTAGGTGAGTATTTAAGGTTGTCAGACAAGGAATGTTGCCAAGGAGCTGCCTTCCAAGTCTTATGATGTTATCAGCCTCATTCATGCAAACTTGGTTAAAGGATACACTTTGACTCTTGGTGGTTAAAAGATATTGCCGAAAAGATAAGATACAATATTCAAAGACAGTTTGGATCGATGTTAGGCCTCTGCCACCTTGTTTTTTGTTTTAGGTAGGGACGATATACGTCACTGTTGATGTGGAAATTGTGTGCTTGTTAGTATTTTCCGGGTTCTCCCACCAATGGCTCGGATTTCATCAAGAGTCCAATCAAGCAGCCCAAATGTTGGCATGCGTACTGGCACTGTAAACAAACACATTGTGGGCCACTATTTTATTTAAGTCCAAATTTATTTTATTTGGCTATACTATTCTTTAGTGACACATGCTTTGTTACAAGTGTCATTGTAAGATATGTTTTCATCCACCCTAGATACCTGTAACATTCCTCATCAGATATACGGGAAACAGTTAAGTCGTTGTTGGAGATGTTGCTAGTCTGGTTTAGTTTTCCCTCTTTTCACAACCATATAGAAACATATATTATGACTATGTATGTATGTATGTATGTATGTATGTATGTATGTATGTATGCATGCATGTATGCATGTATGTATGTATGTATGTATGTATGTATGTATGTATGTATGTATGTATGTATGTGTGTATGTATAACTTAAATCGGATGTGATCAGGACTGGAGGATATGGTTCGTCAAAACAGTGCCCATACCGATCCATCAGAACTTTGAGCGACGAAGGCGAAGCAAGGTAAAACTCGACTATATACATTTTAACAAGTTGTAGAAGGTTGAAATTGAAATCGAACCAGGAACAGTTCAAACACAGAACGTAAAAAGACGTAACTAATCATCCGCAATTGGGCAGATTCGGATCAGCGCTGTTCTTCAGGTTCGTATCATATTTATTTCTAATGTAGGCAAGAGGTCATAAATTTGGAGTAAACATATAACTGATGTAGTCCACCCCAGTTGTTGAGCCAAGAAACAAGGGTTATCTGATCAAGATTTTAATATATATGTTAATAGTATTTTGATTACGAATAAGTCAAAGAACATATCTTGGTTTGTGCCCTTCTATGAGTGAAGATATTTCTCTATGATATATATTCAAATATATACTTCAATATATTTACTTTAATTTTTTATCTTAGCTACCAGCGTATCAAAGAAATGTTTCCTATGTATCCACGTACGTGAATTTTTATATTCTAAGTGAAAAGCCATGTAGTTGTTGTCTCCCACCACAACCTGCTACTTGGGTTTTCGTGTACCTTGGTTAGTTTGTGACTCCGTGACTCTTTATAAGTTTATATACCATTATGTATATTATATATATATATATATATATATATATATATATATATATACATACATGTTTATGATTTGTATAATTATAAACACAGTTGGTCTGTTTAAATATCAAAGGTAGCATGCATTTGTTAGCGGAGCTTAGTTTTGATCATTGGACATCTAGGTTAGAAGCTCAACACGATTCCAATGCGCCTCTCCGCTCAAATAGTGATTAAGCAAATATATATGCATTATTTCTTATATTTCCTGTCGTGGATTACATTACTTGTATTACATCATCCATCACATATTATTTATTTATTATTCATTTCTGTCTATTAGATTGTGTCAAATGTACGAAATATCGTAACATCACAATACATGCAACAGCGCTGAGATGTAAATTTACTTATGCAAAAGCGACATTCATTCTGCCGGCACTCCGTGGGTTACATTTGACCAATGAAATGCGTTACTCTATGCGTTGAAAATTTATCTGTTTTACCCTTCATTTTCTATTTTTATATCAGCCTGAAGTAAATTAATTCAATAACCGTTTTTTTCCAGCGCAGCATAATATTTCTCTATGAAAGAGATTGTTTAGGGCGGGGCACATAAGTCTAGATTTTTATGCTAAGTATATTTAAAATTATTTTATAGAATTAATTAACTAATTTTACTGCAAGAAGTCCATATTTGAAAGAAATAATTTTGTTAAGTACCTTTATGTGTATGTTTGGGAATATACACTACACTACACATGATGAATAACTGAAGACATTTTGAAGGCGGGTAGGCATCGACAACAGCAACATGATGATGAGCAGTCACTGGATGCTGGCTTTGCTGGTTGGAGGTGTTTGTCTCCAATTTGAAAACATAAGGACACAGGAAATGTGTCAAGCCCAACAGGAAACGGTGTTTCCTAGGGCTAAATAACAGTAACGTTCTTCCCTTTCATGGGACTATCACGTTGACTATCAAATTGACGACATACTATCACTTTGCATAAGTCTTGTTAAGATTTTTTCTAATCATTATTATAATCTTTAGTATACAAACTATATTATTTTCTTATATATGTTTGCATAATCAGTATTAATTTCATTCAAGTTAACATATGAACTTGGAACAAAGTTAGGTTAAAATCCTATTCAATATAACAATTATTGTTTGTATAGCAACTTCAAACCGATTAACTGTAATAGTTTATCTAAGAGTTTTGTGTATTGAAACCACACTTCAAACCACCAGTTGTTTACCAGACAGGTTGTTTTGATCTGAGTTAGTCTCTTCAGTTATGAGAACCCGGACGTTTTGGACTAAACCGAAATCATAAATAAATCATCTGTTGTTTTGCGTGAAATTTAATGAGGGTAGAATTAATTGATATATGTGTACCTGAAACAGCCTAAAATGCTGGCATGTACATTTATAATGTGCATACAAATGTGGAACGGTATTAACTGTAATATTTCGTCTCAGAGAAACATCCGAAGGAGACTTGTGTGTTAAATACAAGGAGGTTTCACGTCAAAACACCGTATATGACAATCCAGCGGCGCTCTTTGAAAAGCATTGTGGTTTCAACATACATTATTCTTTGAGATGTTTCTCTAAGAAAAATTATCACAGCTATTACCGTTCCACCTTTCGATATACATCATAAATGTTAAACATTCCGGCATTAATCTCTATGTATTTTGTGTTATGAAATATTGTACCCACCAATATCGCTGTCCTGTGGTTTCTGTAAATAGCTCGACACGTTGCTTAAACCATGACACGTTAAGCTTTAATCCAAATACTTAACGCAGTGAAGAGCAAAATGGAATCAAATTCCAATTCGACAAGACAGCATTAACCCAACGTGAAATATTAATTCATCAGTTGAAAATTATAGGGTAAGTCATTAAATTACAAATACCGCTGAATTTCTAAAGAAAACAAGGAGAATGAGAAACAATTTTATGTTCAATTATTGCTCACTGAAAACTGGTAACTATTTGAAATTTCTAGCTTTGATTCTGAGATGAGAAAGCAATAGAGATATTAGTAATTTCTTGTATATCCTTGTTCATGTTGCTGTTGTTGAAGCTGTTGTTATTGTTGAGCCCCAACTTAGGTTTGTTTATATGTGTTGCATACAAGGGCCCAGGAACAGGGGGTGCAGCGGGTGCACCTGCACCCCTTGCACCCCTTGGAATTTCCAGGTGGTGCAAGATCAAAATTTACACCCCCTACATAATTTTACCAGTTTCAGATATGCAACTTGCATATCGAGGAAAATAACAAAACTAAATTCATCAGGCGCACACAGAACAGTAGATATGAAAACAATAACATATCCATTCTTAATAGGTACAGGCCGGTTTCAACATATATATCTGATCGCTGTTGCTTTTCATCATCACAGAACATCTCCTCATGACATACAAGATTAACTAGTGTAAGGAGAATTTATAAGACTGCAGTCTGCACCTTTAATATTAGTATTGTTTTCGCAGACCACAACAT
>NC_043009.1:24144674-24192174 GCF_006345805.1 Octopus sinensis | reverse complement strand
CTTCCGGAGTATTCGAGCGGTTCCAAGCAGTGCTGTTTTCTGAACTGCTCCACCATTATTGCAGCCCCTATCCGTTCAACGTACTTCTCGAGATTTTTGTTCACTGTTCTCAGGGCTCCGACAATTATTGGTACTCCTGCTACCTTTTTCATCGACCACAACTACTTAACTTCTCAAGCTAACCTGTCATATCTCTCGACTTTTCTTTCTTCCTTATCGCATACCTTGTTGTCTGCTGGGCATGCTATATCTGTGATCCAACATAGTTTGTTTTCTTTCTCAATTAAGACTATGTCTGATTTCCTATTCTCTATCTCATGGTCACATTATTATTATTATTATTCTATGTTTGACTTTTCCTTCATATTTGTACAAGTTGGCTCCAAGTCTCACCCAGAGACCTCAAGAGACAACAGGGCTGGAAGTTCATGTTGTTGTTATGCCTAGTGTGCCATATATTTGGGGGGTGGGGTGTTGTACTAATGAATGTCTAAAAAAGTTTTTTTTTTTTTTTTAAACCGAAAATTATGTTTGTTTTAAACCTTGAGATTACATAGAAAGTATTTTGCGTAGGATATGAGCAGTTCCCATGAGCACTATCTTTTGAATTTCTGCCATTTTGGGGTTTCCTGGTATCTGAGTTAGGTAGCTATCAGCCCCTTTTGCTATCATTCCCAGGGCACCTATGACAACAGGTATTGTTTTAGTCTTCAGGTTCCACATTTTGCTGATTTCTATTTCAAGATCTTTATATTTGCTCAGTTTTTGGTAGGTCTTGACGGATACGTTTATATCGATTGGGACAGTCATATCAACGAGGAGGCATGTTCTTTGTTTGAAGTCTTTCAATATGATGTCTGGCCTATTTGCATCTATCTTTCTGTCAGTTTGAATGGTGAAGTTCCAGAGGAGTGAGATGTGGTCATTTTCAAGCACTGGGGGTGGTTTGTGTTCCCACCAGTATTTTTTCAAGGGGCAAATCCAGGTTTTTACAGATTACCCAGTGAATATATTGTGCAGCTCTATCGTGCCTGTTGAGATACTCTGTAGGCGCTAGAAGACTGCACTTGGAGACCACATGGTCAATGGTTTCATTTTGTTGCTTGCATACACGACACGTTGGACTGCTTCTGATCTTTAATATGTTGGCCTGGTAGTTTCTTGTTGGTAGGCATTGATCTTGAGCTGCTATGATAAACCCCTCTGTTTCAGATTTTAAGCCAGAGGCCATTAGCCATTGATGGTTCAGGGCTTTGTCAACATCTGCATTATTTGCTCTCTTTGGGTATTTGTCATAGAGAGGTATTTCTTGCCATTTATCATTCAGAATATCTAAGGCCGCAGATTTAGCACGGGTTTTCATGCGCTTAGCTTTTTCTGTGCCTGTTTCTTGTATGTCTATCTCTAATTCCGAAATTTGTTGTATTCGGAATTCACTTAGATATTCCTTTGCCTGTTTTGTTACTGAGTATGATGCTTTCTTGTTTTCATGTTTTGAGACAGGTTTTAACATCCAAATATTATTATTATTATTATTATTCAGTAGTTTTATTTTTATAGCGTGCTTTCACTTCACTACCGAGCGCAGCTCTGTATGCCTTGGGTATGTGCTGTGATTTGTTGTGATGCTCTGATGTTATTGTATGGAAAGTTTGTTGCGCGTAGGATGTGTGCAGTGCCTAGTAGTGCAATTTTCTGTATATTATATGTGTTTGTAAGTCCTGGTGTTTTTGTTATGTATTTGTCTGAATATTTTTTATCATGCCTAATGCACCTACTATGATAGGAATTGTTTCTGTTTTCAGATTCCACATTCTAGTTACCTCTATTTCCAGGTCTTTGTATTTTGAGAGTTTCTCCATTTCTTTTAGAGACACGTTGTCATCTGCCGGTATTGATACATCAATTAGAAAGCATTTTTTTTCTTCATGATCTCTGACAACTATATTTGGTCTGTTGGCCTTAATTTCTCTATCTGTGTGTATCGGCATATCCCAGAGTATGGTTGCTTTCTCGTTTTCTGTGACCTTTTCTGGTGTGTGCCTATACCATCTTTTTTCTGTTGTTATTCCATATTATTATTATTATTATTATTATTATTATTATTATTATTATTATTATTATTATTATTATTATTATTATTATTATTGATTGATTGATTGATTGATTGAGAGAGCGGTGCATGCCATCAAAGTGACACTGGGGTAGAATATACGAAGCCCAGTATACCCATCATGACTACCCGTCTGATAAGGGTACACCATGCACATGCATCACATGCATCACAACCATATGTGCGCGACATGGTGATCTCATATCAAGATAAACAGCGCCTGATCTTGCAGGTGGGACCCAGTTAGAATTTTCTTCTGGTCGAGTAGCCCATCCCGCTCAAAAGGTCCCTGAATAAGGAGTTTTTAAGGATGTTGAACGAACTACCCATGTTTCCAAAGGTGAATTATTCAAACCTCTAAGAGAATCCATTTCAACACACTACTATGGTGCTCCCCCACTACTTCTGCTCGTGATCAGAGATGCACATATCGTCAACCTCTAAGGGACATGCTCAACTGGTTAAGGTCAAACAACTGACAAGCAAATCTGTCGAATTGAGCAGAATATTTGCTGTAGCCCGTCTTTTATACCAAGACAAAACAATGTAGATGATAACACTTCCAATCAGTTAAGATCAGAAGCCATGACAGCCACTACTTGGTACTGCATCAGGGCTATTATTATTATTATCATCATCATCATCATCATTATTATTATCATTATTATTATTATTATTATTATTATTATTATAATCATCATCATCATCATCATCACCATCATTATTATTATTATCATTATTATCATTATTATCATTATTATTATTATTATTATTATTATTATTATTATTATTATTATTATTATTACTATTATTATCATTATTATTATTATTAGAATTTCGTATTAAGTGAATTTGAAACTGTAAAACCAATACTAAAATCTAAACCACAGAAATTCTACTGAAACCTTTGCTTCCTTTTCGGAAGGCAAAAATAGAAGTATGCCCCCGTTTGTGATTTTGTTTTTAAGCATGACAACTGATTAAGGTCAAACAACTGACAAGCAAATCTGTCGAATTGAGCAGAATATTTTCTGTAGCCCGTCTTTTATACCAAGACAAAACAATGTAGATGATAACACTTCCAATCAGTTAAGATCAGAAGCCATGACAGCCACTACTTGGTACTGCATCAGGGCTATTATTATTATTATCATCATCATCATCATCATCATCATTATTATTATCATTATTATTATTATTATTATTATTATTATTAGTATTATAATCATCATCATCATCATCACCATCATTATGATTATTATCATTATTATTATTATTATTATTATTATTATTATTATTATTATTATTATTATTATTATTATTATTATTACTATTATTATCATTATTATTATTATTAGAATTTCGTATTAAGTGAATTTGAAAACCAATACTAAAATCTAAACCACAGAAATTCTACTGAAACCTTTGCTTCCTTTTCGGAAGGCAAAAATAGAAGTATGCCCCCGTTTGTGATTTTGTTTTTAAGCATGACAATTCATTTTTTATATTCGATCCATACAATTGATCGCCGTACTTTATGTGTTTTATGGACCTCCAAGAAATGATGTACAAAGTCTAATCAAGCCAGATCATCATAGCTTCTTGTGAATTGAACATAGTGTCGACTCAAATTAATAAATATCCAATATAAATTACAATAGCATTCTATAGCATACGATAGATTTAAACCAGATTACAATGGATTAGAATAGAATTAGTAAAAAGGGAAAATTGCAAAATTTGTATGGAATAAACATTATAGAATTAGAATAAAAAATATAATAGAACAGAACATGGACCCGAATATAATATTATTTGAATAACATTGGAATAAATTGAATTCATTTATTCTGGAATATAATTAAAATAAATTAAATATTTCAAAAAATATAAGAGTATGAAATATAAAGTAAAAAAAAACTTAGACGATGAAATTGAATAAAATGGAAAATACACAAATTTAGAGCATGTGACGTAACTTCATTGTTCTTCGTATATTATGTAAACAGCTATGTGGAGGCGCATGCGTGGCTGTGGGGTTAACGAGCTCACTTTGCAATTACAAGAATTCGGGTTCAGTCCACTACGCAGCAACTCCCGCAAGTGTCTTCTCACTACCACCGACTTCTGAGTGAATTTGGCAAATGGAAACTGTATAGAATCCCATCGTATATACATATATCACGTTGAGGTTATAATTGATTACTTTGACTCTAGTACTTAATAAGTGTTTGCTTTATCGACTCCGAAATGGGTAAAAATGTCAAAGTCGACCTCGGCGGAATTTGAACTCAGGATGCAAGAACGGTTTCAAATTTCGAAACAAGGATCACAAATCCAGGGGACATGTTTACTCGGTTTCATCGACACAAAAACTTAACTGGCACATTATTTTATCGACACTGGAAGGATGAAAATTAAAGTTGATCTCGGTGGGATTAGAACACAGAGCGTAAAACCGGGAAGAACCTGGCGTGCTAACGGTTCTGCCTATTCGCCGCCTGAATAATAATAATAATAATAATAATAATAATAATAATAATAATCCTTTTTACTGGATACACGAGGCCTCAAATTCGGGGGAAGGGATTACGTCAATTACATCGACTCCGGTGTGTAACTGGTACTCATTTAATCGACCCAGAAAGGATGAAAGGCAAAGTCGACCTCGGTGGAATTTGAACTCAGAATGTAACAGCAGACGAAATACCTATTTCTATTTCTTTACTACCCACAAGGGGCTAAACACAGAGAGGACAAACAAGGACAGACAAAGGGAGTAAGTCGATTACATCGACCTCAGTGCGTAACTGGTACTTATTTAATCAACCCAGAAAGGATGAGGGGCAATGTCGACCTCGGCGGAATTTGAACTCAGAGCGTAACGGCAGACGAAATACGGCTACGCATTTCGCCCGGCGTGTTAACGTTTCTGCCAGCTCGCCGCCTTCTTCATTATTAACATATATTCATTAATTGAATCGTTTCAATTATTTTACCTGAGGCTGGAGCCTCCATATCGTCACTCACTCGTCTAGAAATCACAGCTAAATGTGTATATAAGCACACCTTCCTAATTGCACGTGAGTAATGATCAACAACAATAGCCACCATGATGACATCATGAACGGGCTGATATGATCACCACCATCCCTGCCGCCTTTAACAAAATTTTTTAAACAATACAATAATAATTCAACAACAAAACATAAAACAACGCCTACGTTCATTAAAAATATAACATATGCATAACAATGCAAAAATCAAGAATTTAAAACGCGTGAATGTGTGTGTTTCTGCGCGTGTGTGTGTGTGTGCGTGTGTGTGTGCCGGTGTGCATGCGTGTTTATGTGTGTTCAGGGGTTTGTATGTGGGCTTTGGCTGTAAGTATCTTTTAGTTTAAATTTATTACTGCACCAGTATTACCGTTATTGATACCAATCAATAATTCGACTAGTTTACCTCATGATGGAAACTTGTATTGGTCGATCGATCTGTTTTCTTTTTTGCTCTTTTTTTTTAATTTTCTTACCTTTCAGTCAGGAGGAAAGATAGTTCCTCACGACTTGTTAGAGTACATCCGATATTACTGGAAGGAAGAAAAGAAGGTACGAACGAACGAACGAACGAACGAAGCCTTACACTCAGTTGAATGTACCTAAGATATCAGATGGCGGTGTTAAATCAGGCAACGTATACAGTCTACCTCACTATTAATCCAAATTTGGTCAGGCGTGGCTGTGTGGTAAGAAGCTTGCTTCCGAATTACATGGTTCCCAGTTCAGCCCCATTGCGTGGCACCTTGCGTAAGTGTCTTCTACTGTAGCCTCGGGCCAACTAAATCCTTGTGAGTGGATTTCGTAGACGGAAACTGAACGAAGCCCGTCGTATACATATATGTGTGTGTGTTTGTCCCCACCCCATCACCGCTTGACAACTGGGGTTGGTATGTTTACGCCACCGTAACCTATCGGTTTGGCAAAGAAAGACCGATAGAATAAGTACTAGGTTTAAAAATAAGTCTTGGGGTCGAGTTGTACGACTAAAACCCCTTCAAGACAGTGGATGAAACAAGTAAAAGAATAATAGAATGAACAGTTGGAATAAATACCACTAGATATCCTATCCAATTTCTTACAGTTCTGCCACTTTACCACCCTGGATTACAACTGCTTATCGGATCCCCGAAAGGATAAGACGCATAATTATATACTAATTACAATTCTTTAGCTTAAACAACAATGAACAACAACAAGAAATTTCCTGGGCGATCTTATACTATGAGACACCTTTAACATATATTCTCTTCTACTCTAGGCACAAAGTCCGAAACGCTTTTGGGGAGGGGGCCAGTCGATTAAATCGACCCCAGTACGCAACTGGTGCTTAGTTTATCGACCCAGAAAGGATGAAAAGCAAAGTCGGCCTCGGCTGAATTTGAACCCCGAACGTAAAGTTATGCGAAATACCTATTTCTTTACTACCCAAAAGTGGCTAAACACAGAGAGGTCAAACAAGGACAGACACACGGATTAAGTCGATTATATCGACCACAGTACGTAACTGGTATTTATTTAATTGATCTCGAAAGGATGAAAGGCAAAGTCGACGGAATTTGAACTCAGCACGTAGCGGCAGACGAAATACTGCTAAGCATTTCGCCTGACGTGCTAACGTGTCTGCCAGCTCGCTGCCGTATCTTTAACATAAATTGAATAACGTATTAGTTACTCAGTAACAGCCAAAGCCTGTAAAACTATTACATAGCAATACTAAAAATATAATTCCTAATTGCAGCCAAAGAGTTATCCCTTTTATAAAGAACGGCACAATAAAAGGTTAGAGAAATCAAACACATGGGAGTTCTAAAAGTCTCCCCGCTGTAAATTCCTTTCATCCTGCAGAAATCAGCCTAGGAAGTACTCACACAGCAGCAAAAGAATTGAAAATGTAGGACGACACATTCAGCACCTCTAATAAAGTTTTTTAAAGTCTTGTAAAGTCTAATATATTATAAATATTATTTTGCAGTAAAATACTTACTGGGAGACTTTTTGAACACCCTTTATGATATTCAACACAAAAAAAAAAAAACATGAAAATACGTTTGTGGAATTTAATGTAGTCTTCAAGTAACAAAGAAATGAATAGATTCAAAGATGGCGACTGGAAGCAGACATCGCAAGAAATAAAAGTTTGTAGCCGATTTGATTGAGAAAAATCGATAGCCGTGTTGGATCGTTGATAAATTGAGAGTAAGAGTTACATTTATACTCTTTTTCTTGTTTCAGTCATTTGACTGTGGCCATGCTGAAGCACCGCCTTTAGTCCAGAAAATCGACCCCAGGACTTATACTTTGTACTTATTCTATCGGCCTCTTTTGCCGAACCGCTGATTTACGTACGCATAAACACATCAACAACGGTTGTGAAGCGATGGTGAGAGGACAAACACAGACACACGAACATATATATATATATATATATATATATATATATATATAGGAGATGCACTTGCATAGCAAGTGATTTGATCTGAGATCGTGTGCTGGAACGAAAACAATTGCAGTGTGGAAAGTGTTTGTAAGCCATTTAAGAAAGACACAAAAGCCGTTCGATTCACTTCAACATTAAGTTTAATTTGTCAAAATATTTTCGTCGCTATAAGACCGCGACCTGTTCACTGACAAAAATCCTTGCCAGTGAACAGGTCGCGGTCTTATAGCGACGAAAATATTTTGACAAATTAAACTTAAATGTTGAAGTGAATCGAACGGCTTTTGTGTCTTTCTTAAATGGCTTACAAACACCTTCCACGCTGCAATTGTTATATATATATACACGACAAGCTTCTTTCAGTTTCCGTCTACCAAATCCACTCACAAAGCTTTGGTCGGCCCGAGGCTACAGTAGAAGACACTTGCCCAAGGTGCCATGCAGTGGGACTGAACCCGGAACCATGTGGCTGGTAAGCATGATCCTCCCTTTATTTTCTTTTACTCAAAGCCAGAGTCTTTTCAGCGCCCTCTCGTATATGTATGAGCTTTGTCTGTGTTTGTGAGCATATGCATTCATGGATGTACCTAATGTATGCCTAATAAATATATATAATGTTTCAAGTAGAAAACACCGTATTAGTTAATATGCTGCTCCAGTTTTCGCATTTGATACTGGATTTTTTCTATACATCAGAGTAAATACTAAACTATCATCAGCTTCAAACGAATCTCGAAACAAAATATTATTGATTTAAGCGCTCACCTCATTCATTATTAAGAAGCGAAAGAAAACGGAAAGAATGACTTCCTACAGACAACTTTCCTTCCATGTCCGTTCCATCTCGTAGAAAGTGCATCGTGAATTCAGTTGACAGTTGGTTACGTTGAGATTTATTGCTGAAATTGATATATATATATATATATATATATATATATATATATATATATATATATATATATATATATATATATATATATATATATACTAATAATACCAACAACAATAATGATGATAATGATAATAATAATAATAATAATAATAATAATAATAATAATAATAATAATAATAAATGTAAACAAAATGAAAAAACGAAACCATTGATCATGTTTCCTGTGCAATCTTCTGCGCCTACAGAGTATCTCACTCAACACGCATGATAGAGCAGCACAATACATTCACTGGTTAATTAGCAAAATCCTGGACCTGCGACATGAAAAAACTGATGGGAACACAAACCACCTCCAGTGCTTGAAAATGACGACATCTCACTCCTGTGGAACTTCACCATTCAAACCGACAGAAAGATAAATGTGAATAAGCCAGACAAAAATCATGCCTCCTCATTGATATGACTGTCCCAATCGATATAAACGTATCGGTCAACACCTACCAAAAACTGAGCAAGTATAAAGATCTTGAAATAGAAATTCGCAAAATGTGGAACCTCAAGACTAAAACAATACCTGTTGTCATAGATACCTTAGAAATGCTAGCGAAAGGGGCTGATTGCTATATATATATATTATTGGAAGTGTTATCATGTTTTGTCTTGGTATAAAAGATGGGTTACAGCAAATATTCTGCTCAATACTACAGATTTGCTGGTCAGTTGGTTAACCTTAACCAGCTGAACATGACCCTCAGAAACTGACGATATGCGCATCTTTGATCACGAGCAGAAGTAGTTGGAGAGCTTCATACCCATGTGTTAAGAGGAATTCTTTGGAGTTTGGATAATTCACCTCTAGAAATATAGGTGTTTTATTCAACAACCTTAAACAAACCTTATTCAAGGACCTTTTAAGCGGAATGAGCTACTCGACCCGAAGAAAATTCTAACTGGACCCATCTGCAAGGTCATGCACTGTTTATCTTGACATAAGATCATGATGTCACACATATATGGCTGTGGAGCGTGTACCTCGAGTACTCTTATCAGACGGGTAGTCATGGCGGGTATAAGGGGCTTCGAATATTTTACCCCAGTGTCACTTTGATGACATGCACTGCTCTCTCCCTCAATAATAATAATCCTTTCTATTATAGGCACAAGGCTTGAGATATTGGAGAGGAGTTAGTCGATTACAGCGATTCTGCCAGCTCCCCGCCTTAATGATAATAATAATAGTTAATAAATGCGCCCTTTTAAAGCCTAGCCAGGCTCATGGACCCGGTTTCCCGGTTTCTATGGCGTATATGCTCCCCAGCCGGATGGGACGCCAGTCCATCGCAGCGTCACTCATTTTTGCCAGTTGAGTGGACTGGAGCAACGTGAAATGCAGTGTTTTGCTCAAGAACACAACGCGTCGCCCCATCCAGGAATCGAAACCACAATCTTACGATTGACACCCTAACCACTAAGCCATGCGTCTCCACATTGATAATAATAGTAATTTCAAATTTTGGTTCACAGCCAGTATTTTTGAGGGGAAGAACTAAGTCGATTACATCGATCCCAATACTTAACTGGTACTTATTTTATCGACTCCCAAACGAAAAAGAGCGAACTAGGCCTTCGCGGAATTTGAACTCAGAGCATAAAGGCAGATGAAATGCCGCTAGCATTTTGCGTGGTGTGCTGACAATTTTACCAGCTTGCCAACTTAATACTACTAGTAATAACGAGCAGAATATTATTAATAAATCAAATAGTAAATTAATCACAACAGTATAAACAGAATGACAACCGAAAGCCAAGGTATAGATATAGTAGCATATATATATAATATATATATATATATATATATATATATATATATATTATATATATATATATTGTGTCTATGTGCATGTGTGTGTGTATGTGCGTGCGTGTGTGCGCGCGCGTTCGTGCGAGTATGCATATGTATGCATGTATGGATGTATGTATGTGAATTTAAAACGTTATGCCAAGCGTCTGCCAGAAAAATTTTCCAGGAAAACAAGTTTCTTTCCGTATGTCAAGACATAAACTGGACGGGATCAAAGGGGAGATAAGATAATCTGTTTTGCAGGACTTCGCACATTTCTGTTAATCTGTCTTCTCACGCAAATTCTTTCATCGTATAACATTTTATTTTCAACCACAATTCCTTTCCTTTTCGACACGCCACCACCACCACTGCAGCCGCCGCCGCCTCCACCATTTAAAACTTTCGTTCCTTGCTTTTATTTTTACATTGCAGATTGTGCTTTGTATTACTTTGACCCTTTTAAGCTTCGTTTCTGCCGCAGTTTTTTTCTTTTTCCCTTCATATTTCTCGCCAAGAAATCGGAATGGTATATGCTGCATGATGTTGGTTTGGAATCGTTGGCATTGGCAATAATAGTAGTGATAGTAAGGCGGCGAGCTGGCAGAATCGTTAGCAAGCCGGGCGAAATGCTTAGCGGCATTTCGCCTGCCGTTACGTTCCGAGTTGCGACCTTTCGGGGTCGATTTAATCGACTTAATTTCTTTGTCCCCTCTATGTTTACCCCCATGTGGGCAGTAAAGAAATAAATAATGGCAGTGATAGTAAGGCGGCGAGCTGGCAGAAACGTTAGCAGTTGCGTACTGGGCTCGATGAAAATCGACTGTTCCCTCCCCCAAAATATCGGGCCTCGTGCCTAGAGTAGAAAAGAATAATATTAGTGATAGTGGTGGTGGTGGTGTTGATGGTGGTGGTCGTGGCGGCGGTGGTCGTGGTGATTGTTTTGTTGCTAGTGCTGTTGTTTTATAGTTGTTAAATTCTACTCTAGGTACAAGGCCCGAAATTTTGGGGCAGGGAGCCAGTCGATTAGATCGACCCAGTACGCAACTGGTACTTAATTTATCGATCTTCGAAAGGATGAAAGGCAAAGTCGACCTCGGCGGAATTTGAACTCGGAACATAAAGAGAGACGAAATAATGCAAAGCATTTCACCCGGCGTGCTAACGTTTCGGCCAGCTCGCCGCCTTATAGTTGCTGTTGTTGATGGTAGAGGTGGTGATTGTGGTGGTTGTGTAGGTGCTGCTGTTGGTGTTACTTTTGTTGTTGATGGTGATGTTCATTGTGGCAGTGACCTTGATGGCAGTGACCTTTGATGGCACCTGCAGCGGCAGCGACGGTTGTGATGGTCGTCACCGTGTGGGTGGCGGCGGTGGTCATCGTCGCCGTTGTCGTCATCGTGTGAGTGTTGTTGTTTTTGTTGTTGGTGTTGGTGGTGGTGGTGGTGGTCGTCGTCATAGATTTGTTGGTGTTGTTGCTGCTGCTGCTGCTGGTGTAATTTTGGTTCTGGCGTTGGCGGAGGCATGTTTGGTGGTTTCGCTATTGTTGTTAAAGCTGTTGATGTGGTCTGGCGTTGATGATGTTGCTTGTATTGGTGATGAAGTTGTCGTTGTTGGTGGTGGTGGTGATGGTGTTGGTATTAGTGTTGGATTTGGGATTGGAGTTGGTGATTTCTGCTGTGTAGTTTGCATTGCTGTTCTGTTATTCGTGTTGTCGTTGTTGATGTTACTCGTCTTTGGGTTAAGTTTTTGGATGCTTGCTGTTGTGTTTATTGTTATTGCAGTTAGTAGTAGTAGTAGTAGTAGTAGTAGTAGTAGTAGTAGTAGTAATATTGATAGTGGGAATGCTGGAGGTGGTTTTCTTGATGCTGTTTTTGTTAGTGGTGGTGGTGGTTGTGGTGGTGGTGGTTATGGGTATGGTGGTGGTGATAGTAGTGGTGGTGGTGATGGCTGTGGTAGTGATCGTGATGGTGGTTGTGGTGGTGTTAGTTATGGGTGTGGTGGTGGTTGTGATGGCAGTGTTAGTGGTGGTGGTGGTGGTAGTGGTGGTGGTGGTGGTGGTGGTGGTGGTAGTGGTTGTGGTCTTGGTGATGGTCTGCAAAACTGCTAGGACTGAGTGGTGTTGATGCTCTGCTTGCAATGTCAACAACATAAACAAGATAATGCTGCTCGGAGGATGGCGACGTGTTTTGGAGGTCTGCTGGAAGCAGTCCAAAGATTAACGCCATAAATCTGAGCATAACGGCAGCGATGGTGGTGGTCGAGGTTCGGTCGGTGATTTGACTAGTAGTAGTAGTAGTAGTAATGGTCATAGTAGTGGTGGTCATGGTGGTGGTTTAGGTGGTGTTGGTGGTGGTGGTGGTGGTGGTTCTAACTGTAGTGGTGGTCATGGTGATGCATATGGTTAAGATATCGATCGATGATGGACTTGATGGTAATTGTGGTGGTGTTTTGCTGGTCCTGCTGATAGTGGTGGTGGTGGTGATGGTAGTGGTGGTGCTGTTGGCGGTTGTGGTAGTGGTGAGCATTTGGTGGTTAGAGTGGTGGTGGCAGTGGTGAGGGTGCTGGCGATTGTAGCACTTGTAACAGTGGTGATGGCAATGGTGATGGTGATGGTGGTGGCAGTGGTGGTGGCAATGGTGGTAACAGCAGTGGTGGTTGTGGTGGTGGTGGTGGTGGTGGTGGTGGTGGTGGTTGTGGTGGTGCTGGCGCTGGTGTTCGTAATAGTGGTGGTTATTTCGTTGGTTCTTATAGCGATGGTGGCGGCGACGACGGGCGGTGATGGGCGGTTATATAGGCAGAGGTGATGGAGATTCGATTGTTGATCGAGACGTTTTGTTGAACGTGAGTGTACGGGTCACTGTTTGTATCTCTGCCAAATTCTTTCCTTTCTCAAACTTGACATTGACCAAACTTAGTACACATCTGTTCGCTATTTTTCCTTGGCCGTTTAATTTCGGTTGCATTACAAAAATTAATACTTCGAGTCTCCCTTTTTTTCCCTCTTCGTTTAACAAACAACCTTCGTGATAGAGTTCACTGCAATACGTAAAGAATTCTAGCAAGAAATTGTACTGGAAAAAATGGAAGAGAAGAAGCGGTAAGAAATGTTTGAGATCAATGGAATTGTACGGAAATGTAATTTGGGAGTACCCGTACGTAATATATATATATATATATATATATATATATAAAGAAGTTTGAAAACGCCACTATATAAGATAAATTTTAGTTTTCTGAGAGATTTTACATGTTTCAGCTCTTATTGAAAAAACGAGCCTTATCAAAAATATATATTTTTGAAAGTTAAGTGTAATAAAAAAGTTCAAAATTGTTTCTTACTAGTCTCAACAGAGTCCAAGGCGGTGTTTTGTGTGTGGGAGCATAATGACTGTCTTGTGCGTTGACTAGAATCGTTGGCTGTAAAGTCCTACTCGTATGCCACCTACACTTTATATATATATATATATATATATTATATATATATATATATATATATATATATATTCAGAGAAGAATACAGTGTACATTCAAACACATAAGAAACAACCAAAGAATAGGATATTTGACTCACTAGAAAGAGCACTTAAACTCCAAGCCACTAATTGTTGTAATTCTGTCCTATAGGGTAAATATTTTTATTTTTCATTCACTTTCAGAATTACAACAATTAGTGGCTTGGAGTTTAACTGCTCTTTCTAGTAAGTCAGATATCCTATTCTTTGGTTATCTGTTATGTGTTTGAATGTACACTGTATTCTTCTCTGAATAATGTATAGTCTATTGACTAAATTTTTCCTTCTCGCTAGACCACTGGTAACAAAGTATTTTTCGATAAATATTTTTGCTACCCTAAAATTTTTTCAATTATATATATATATGTATATATCTCTCTCTATATAAACGGCAGTTTGTCTGTGTGTGTTTCTGTGTGTCTGTTAGGTTGTACCCTCACCCTGACCACGGCTTTCAACCGATTCTGATGAAACTTGACACACACATAGCCCAAAGTCATAATTCAAAACTAACGCAGAGAAAATTTTGAAAAGTTGCCCCAATTCTAAAAAAAATCGATAAATTCGACATGGGGTCGAGAATCAGAAACACAAACCACAGACTGTCTAGGGGACGCAACTCGACCGTTTTAACTCTCAAAAAAAAATTTACCATAATCTTTTTTCCATTTTTTTGCTATTTTTTGGCTATAACTCTCTAAAAATGCTTTATAGTTATTTCCCTTACAAACCCGAGCAACGCCGGGCGATACTGCTAGTATATATATATATATATATATATATATATATATATATATATATATATGTGTGTGTGTGTGTGGTGTGTGTGTGTGTGTGTGTGTGTGTGGTGTGTGTGTGTGTGTGTGTGTCTGTATTATGTATGTATGTATGTATGTATGTATGTATGTATGTATGTATACATTTATATACATAAGGATAAGGTCGTTATTTAAAATACCGATCATATCAAGTGGCTTGCATGGGAATAAAAACCGCATAGGTAATTATTATTATTAAAATTATAATTAGAGTATCTAAAAGATACCATCATGCTTGATATAGCAGTCAAAACTTGACTCTAAAACCACATCAAATATTCATACAGCACCAGGAAAGAAGACAAAGCGACAAAATAAACTAGCAAAAAATTACTAATTAATTCCAGATCCCGGATTTCTGGATATGCTTAAGAAATGCTTGGCCTCATCAGTGGAATATACACAAAATACTACATAAATACAAATATATATACATATATACAACATACGAATACTTACATATACGCATGTATACATACATATATATGCACGTATGCACAGGACCAGTATGTGGTATCTTTTAGATACCCTAATTATAATTTTATACATATATTTTCAATAATAATAAAGGGTAAATTAATTAATTAATTAATTATTGATAATTTTACCAAGCAGTTCGGTATGTTACAATATAAGGTTACCGAAAAAAGTATTTGTGTATATATATATATATATACCCAGAACCGCTCTAATAGCTTAGGAGTGAAATTTAGGATTTCTCGGTTTTCTGTGAACTGATTTTCATAAAACGTTTACCAGCTGGTTTGCACACTATGGCAGCACCATTGTTATATTTTCATTATTATGTGTAACGTCCTTTTTTATTTCAAATTCTTCAGTTTGGGGATGAACCACGCTAATATCTTTTGAATGAAAATAGCCCATCTAGACATTTATTTTCAGAAAATGAAGGCTAATGATACATATTAAGCATACATTGAGTATATATTTAACAGAAAACCATAATAATATTATAACGTTTATTGACATAATGAATTATTTAGTCACATGAGCGCCATTTCGACGGAAAACTTCAAAAACTCTATAAGTCATAGAATCAGTCAGTTTCTCAATAGTAGCCGGTTGGACTGCCTCTGCTGCAGCTTTGACGCATAAGACATCCTTCAACTCATAAGACATCTTTCGTCGTGAATTAGAGTCCGTCGGCATAAGCATCTTGTTTAATGATGGACCAAAGATTTTCGATAGGGTTAAGATCCGGAGATGCTGGCAGCCACACCATCAACCTTTCACCTTTTATGCCGTAAGACCCTAAGAATGTTTGGGTGGGCCTAGCAGTGTGGGAGGGAACTTTGTCATGCATGAAAACGAGATTCCTTAGAAGTGACAGTGGTATGTCATCTAGCTAGGGATCCAAGACATCCTTCAGGAGATGCATGTCTTCCAGCGGTCCTCAAGCTAGCTTATTCCATCAGCGAAGTTTTTCGGCACGTCGTACAGCCATTGATGCACGGTTTCCTGTGCTTCTTTGGCCACAGCAAATGGATGATCACGTAAGGTACCTTTGAGCGTCCAAAGAGGTGTTAGTCGGAATGGTCGAGATTTGAACTCAACATAGTGTGTTCCAGCAACTTGAGACACAATTTCTGAATGGTTTCAATGGTGTGGCGTGCATTGACGTACCGCAATGACACTTGCTTAGACAATAAACCTCGGTGTGTGGTACAAAATGCTGGTTGCGTAAATGAGTATTTGTGATTTTGGGTCTAACCAATTAATGTTGAGGCCACTTGGAAGAAAGAAGTCAAATTAAGCGGCCTCATTGGCTGATTGGCAATACTTTTCTGCCACAAAAGTCCAACATAATGTATATAATTCTGTTTCAGCCCTGTATTTACTGGTAAGTATGCATATATATATATATATATATATATATATATATATAAGCTTACTATCATGGGACGCCATGATAGATCGTTAGCTACTACACACATTTTTTCTCTCTTTGTTTCTCTCCTTGTTTTTTCTGTGTACCTTTCTGTAGAAGAGCGTAGGCTCGAAACGTAAAAGACTTTTTCCATTCCTGAGCGCTATACTAATACATCTGTTTGTTTGTACACCACCTGCCTTCGTCTTTTGTTTATTTTCGTCAACTTTCCCTTTATATCTTCTCATTTGCAAAACAACACAAAGTTACTGGCTCTACTGTTGGCCCTCTGATTGATGAAAATGGTACTCTTCAAGACAATGCCAAAACCATGGGAGAGATGTTGCAGAAACAATACTGCTCTGTTTTCAGCAATCCTGATGTGGCTGATCTGGGCTGTATCACTGATGTTACTCCCCAATAAACTTTATCGGACATAACCTTTGGCGCTCCTGATGTCTGAGCAGCATTAAAGGAAATGAAGCATAATTCAGCAGTAGGTCCCGATGGGTTCCCTGCTTGTGTCTTGAAGATGTGTCAACACCAACTTGCACCCCCTCAAGCCAATCTGTGGCGGAACTCACTGGATGCTGGATATATACCAGAAAACCTACTATCCCAGTCTGTTGTCCCAGTTTTCAGAAAAGGAAACAAATCCCTTGCCTTGAATTACCGTCCAATCTCACTCACCTCTCATATCATTAAGGTATTTGAGAGAGTGGTGAGATCGCGTATGGCTCACTTCCTTGAGAGTCATAATATGCTGAACTCCAACCAGCATGGATTCCGTAATGGAAGGGATTGCCTGACACAGCTACTGCATCACTTCGATGACATTTTGAGAGCCTTGGGAGAGGGTTCCAACACTGATGTTATCTACCTTGATTTCAGCAAGGCCTTCGAAAGGGTTGATCATAAGATCCTTTTGAGAAAGTTGTCCAATATTGGTGTCACTGGAAAGCTACTGCAGTGGATCAAGTGCTTCCTGTCTAACAGAACCCAACATGTTGTAGTCGAAGGAGTCAAATCCAACCCAGCCAAAGTCAGTAGTGGTGTCCCACAAGGCACTGTGTTGGGCCCACTTCTCTTCATCATCTACATTAATGACATCACTGACATCATCAAACACAGTAACATCAGAATCTTCGTTGATGATTCCAAGCTCCAGAAGGTCATCAATGGCGTGGATGGCCGGATAAACCTTCAGTCAGACCTACTGGCTGTTGTCCAACGGGCGGAAAAGAACAACATGTTGCTAAACGAAGACAAATTCGAATTGATCCACTTTGGAAGGGAGAACGCTCTGAAACACCCATACTTCCTTCCTTCTGGTGAAACTCTCATGACGTCTAACAACATCAGAGACTTGGGAGTAACTGTGGACAACAACATAAGCTGGGCTACACATATAAGCAGCAAAGTTGACATGGCCCGCAGAATGTGTTCCTGGATTCTCAGAACCTTCCAGTCGAGAGATTCCCACACCATTATCCTTCTCTTCTCCACTTTTTCCCGACCTCACCTTGAATACTGCTGTCCACTGTGGTCTCCCTACACGAAATGGAATATTATGAAAGTTGAAGCTCCCCAAAGGTCAATCACGAAAAAGATAGATGGCATGTCAGACCTCGACTACTGGGATCGACTGGAAAAGCTGAAACTGTATTCACTCCAACGACGTCGTGAACGCTACATTATCTGTATGATGTGGAAAATATTCCATCAGCACTGTCCAAATGATGTTGATATCACCTTCAAAATACATCCAAGACTTAGACCCCGTGCCATCCGTCCACAACAAAAATCTCAATCGCATCTCATAACAACATTGCGGCACAATTATTTCACCTCAATTGGACCCGCCTTCTTCAACATTACACCAAGACACGTCAAAACAGAAACTGACCACACAAAATTCAAGAAGATTTTGGACAAATTCCTTCAAACAGTCCCGGACAAACCACCCACACTCGGATATGTCTCCGCAAACAATAACTCTCTGCTCCAATGGGCCTTGTTACCCAAATCCCGAATTGAAATACTTCACCAGGTGGTGCTATTAAGTTAGACATGGCCTGGGCCAATACTGGCCAAAACCTTTCTAAGCTATTCTAAGTTTTATATATATATATAATCCTGAAGATTTCTCTTGAATGAAACAGTTCTAGTCCTGTAGAAGCTCCTTCTATATAATAAATTATATATATATATATATATATATATGGCCTGCTCGCTTACCCAGCGGGTGGCGTCATTTGAAGGCTAAAACAATGAGAAGCGCATTATGACCAGCGATAGCCTGGTCGGTCACAGTCACGGTATATATATATATATATATGTGTGTGTGTGTGTGTGTGTGTGTGTGTGTGTGTGTGTACGTATTATGTATGTATATATATATATATATATATATATATATATATATATGACATAAAGTCTTAGATTATAGCCAAAAATGGTTGAAATCTAAAGCCTTGGAAGTTTGATAAGCGTAAGACGCGAAACCGGTTTCCCAGTTTATTATCTAATGTAATAAATACAATTCCTTGTTTCATTATGATCTTAATATTAGCATACATTTTACTACACAAACCTCCTGTGCGTTTTTACATATTTTTCTTTCCTAAATATATATAGGAGAATTTGCTTTGGGGTTCCAAAATGCACCTAAATCTCAAGGCATGTAGTCGTTTTATAAATTTTGTCATAGATTTGTTCAAATACCAATCCGTTTCGACAAGATTTTCCTTATCAATGGTGAAAATCAATAAATAAATTAAGGCTTTTAGAAAGCTTAAAATTACAAAGTGAAATTCGGAAAAACATGTTTAAACGATCATCTTTACAAATATTCACAGAAATTTCAGGAAGTTCCACAGGGACAGATAGTATTATAAGTGTAAGTATTCGATGAAAATCATAACAAATGTACATTATTGATAGTTCAGTCATATTGAGATTTTATGAAAAAATGTGGGTAGAAAGAGAAAAAGATAGAGAGAAAGAAATTTCTTTTTTTACAATTTCTGTCGTTGTATGTTTAGTTCTTTTCTCAATTTCAATCGAAGTGCACGGGTCCCTTCACCTTCTAATGTTGTTAGAGTTCGAAATGTTACAGGTTCAAATCTGTTAGTATATATATGTTTTTACGGTAAAGGATCAAGTTTTGATTAGTTGTAATTTTGATGACGTTTTCTGTTTATATACATGCATACTTATGTACATACATACATACATACATGCATATATTCTTTCTTTCTTTTATTCTTTTATTTGTTTCAGTCATTTGACTGCGGCCATGCTGGAGCACCGCCTTTAATCGAGCAACTCGACCCCGGGACTTATTCTTTTGTAAGCCCAGTACTTATTCTATCGGTCTCTTTTGCCGAACCGCTAAGTAACGGGGACATAAATACACCAGCATCGGTTGTCAAGCAATGCTAGGGGTCAAACACAGACACACAAACACACACACATACATATATATATATATACATATATACGACAGGCTTCTTTCAGTTTCCGTCTACCAAATCCACTCACAAGGCATTGGTCGGCCCGGAGCTATAGCAGAAGACACTTGCCCAAGATGCCACACAGTGGGACAGAACCCGGAACCATGTGGTTGGTTAGCAAGCTACTTACCACACAGCCATATGTATTTATAGAGAGATAGAGAGATAGATATATAGATAGATAGATAAAGAGAGAGAGAGAGAGAGAGAGAGAGAGAGAGAGACAGACAGACAGACAGACAGACGACAGACAGACAGACAGAAAGAGTGAGACAGACAGACAGACAGACAGACAGACAGATAGATAGATAGACAGATAATCATCATTCAGATATCTGTATGTATGAATGTGTTAACTGCTAATGGGTTCACCGTATTTCGTTATGTACCAGAATATACTACCAAGCATATTAAAGGTTTTATAAGTCAATAATTCGACCTACCATTTTAGCAGTGTGATCCAAACACTTTTTAAAGTTACCTTTACAGTTTTTCTATAGAAATTAGAGCCGGCACCGAAAGTTACAACGTTTCGTATATGAAAGGTCATAATTTTTTAGAGCTGGCTCTAGTTTCTATTGAGAATCTGTAGAGATAGCTTTTAAAAGTCTACGATTATGTGTATGTAGCAAATGAAAGGGACTCCAATAATTCAGGTGATTATCTCTCTGTATACTCCGTGAATACTGGCTAACAGAATGTACAGAAAGGGACAATACTTCTGTAGACGAATTTGTTTAATACATCCTGAAATTCTATGAAGTTCCATTTCCGCGCTGGGTATAAAAATAACAAGCAACGTTACAGCTGTTTCAACAACGCGTGACCTATAAATCATTTAACAGCCTGGAAGACAATATGAATAACGGTTTTGTAACAATGATTATAAAATATTGTTAATAAAATGAAGACCTATAGTCATTTTCCTATAACCTTGATGAATAAATTAATACGAGAATAATTTTGATGAATTGACTTATGTATTGATACAGACGATTTCGTAGGATGTGTTCGTGTTTTTTATAAGAAGTTTCTGCTGGCCATGCAAATAATAGAAATGGTAAAGATAAAACGACTGTTTTAGCACATGATTTCATAAGATCATTTTAGAAGTTCATTCGTTAATTCATCTGTATATTCAGACAGTGGTCTGTTCGATGAAGCAAAACATTATTAAAGCTACGTATCATAGTATAGGCTGTTATAAATCAACTTGGATAGGCATGTCTGGAGTAGCTTCTAAGCAAATCTTGACGATCAGAGAGACAACAAAAAAGTATTGATAGAGGAGAAAGAAGAAAATGATTAGGGAAAATATAAAAGAAATAGATATAAGAGTGTGAGAGACGTCTAAATTATAATACTTACACTACGAATCCTGCATTCTACTGCGATGACATTGATAAAAATAATAAGTGTTTTTTTCATTACCTGATCTAAATCATAGCCTATGTAATTGTAGATAACGAGATCATTGCTCTTTGGATAGACAATGCCAACGCAGAAATGTAGTGAATAAATGTTCCATCAGCAAGCGTGCAAACACATAAGCGCAAACACAAACACACACACGCACACACACACACACACACATACACACACACACACATACACACACACACACACACACACACACACACACACACATATATATAACATTTTTTTGTAATGAGATAAAAAAAAAACCAAGGCTGTGTAGATTTTAGAACATTTATAGATAGAAGGTCTTGCAGCTGTTTCCAGGATATTTATTATATCCCTTCATCGGAGAGGGTGTGAGAGGATGGTTAAGAAATAGTTAATTTAGATAAGATATAAAATAGAGAGTGAGGTGGAGAAAATAAAAGAAAATAGATGTGAGGTATGTAGGTATATTGCATTTGCAGATCTATTTCTTTTAGGCAGAAAATTATATATATATATATGTGTGTGTGTGTGTGTGTGTGTGTGTGTGTGTGTGTGTGTGTGTGTGTGTGTGGTGTGTGTGTGTGTGTGTGTGGTGTGTGTGTGTGTATGTGTGGTGAGAATTAACAAACAGACAAAAGACGAAGACGGGTGTGTAAACAATAAGCAGATTCATTAGTTTAACGTTCGGGAAGTGAGAAAGTTCTTTACGTTTCGAACCTACGCTCTTCGACAGAAAGGAACACAGAAATAAACATCTATCATGGAGAAAATAGGGATAAGGTTGACATATATATATATATATATATATATTTGTCAACTTTGTACCTATTTTCTCTTTATCATCTCTATTCTCTCTTTTTTTAACAGTTGTAAAAGTAATGGCTGTGTCAATAGTGGTGATGGTAGTGGTTATGGTGACGGTATTGATAGTGATATTATCTAGTGGTAGTTGCGTCGGTAAACATTACAGTGGTGATGGTCGTAGTGGCGATGATAGAGCAACGGTGGTATTGGTGGGGGAGAGGGTTGTGACAGTGGCAGTGATGGTGGTATTGGCGGCGGTATGCGATGGTAGCTGTGTCTCTAATCATGGTAGTGATGGCGATGATGGTGATGGTGGCGGTGATGTTCACTACAGCTGAAAGCTATGTCAGGTGTTGTCAGTTACAATCTTGGGTTGAATGTCTTTTGTTTAACGGAACAATACTCAGGAGGAAGCTTTTGGAACATTTGCTTAAGACTGATGGTGATGGTAGTGGCGGTGCTGCTGCTGCTGCTGGTGCCAGCAGTCGTGGTGGTAGTGTGCAGGTGGTGCTGGTGGTGTTGGTGGTGCTGGTGCTGGTGCTGGTGCTGGTGGTGCTGGTGCTGGTGTTGGTATTGATGGTAGTATTGGTAGTGCTGGTTGTGGCGGTGGTGGTGGTTGGTGGTGCTGCTGCTACTGCTGCTGCTGTTGCTACTGCTACTGCTGCTGCTGCTGATGCTGCTGATGCTGGTGCTGGTGGTGATGGCAGTGATAGTGGTAGGGTATTTCAGACGGAGAGAGGGGTTAGATAAAAGTATGAAGGTGAGACATAATGACGGATTGATGGGAAAGACAAAGACGGAATAGCAGAGACAGACAGAAAGAGAAAGAAAGAAAGAAAGAAAGAAAGAAAGAAAGAAAGAAAGAAAGAAAGAGAGTGAGAGAGAGACGTTGTGTAAGAGAGAGAGAGTGCGAAAGAGAGTGGAAGAGAAAGGCAAAGAGATATGAGGATATAAAGAGAGATATGGTTTCATATAAGTAGGAAGAGAGAAATATGGTGGGGAGATGTGAATAAAGATGAGAGATACAGAGAAAGAAAGAGAGAGGCCGTTGGATTGAATAGGAGAAACAGTTGAAGGAGGTAGAGAGACAGTAAGAGAGCTGAAGAGAGGGAAGCCAGATGAGCGGTGTTAGTGGTAAAGCGAGATTTACAGATATCCGAGAAACAGAGAGACAAAGACAGAGACAGAGAGAGAGACAGAGGGAGATGGACCGATAGAGAGATTAATAGTTGAGTAAGGCATATGGCGAATGAGGCAATTGGTGTAGAAAGTAGAGGAGCGAGCAGAAAAAAGTGTGATGTTAAAATGAAAATGAGAAAGACCTGCAGCAGAGAAAGAAGAGAGAGAGAGAGAGAGAGAGAGAGAGAGGCACAGAGAGAGATCAGAGAAGACAGATTACATGGATAAACAGTCAGAGACAAGGATAGAGAAGGGAAAAGGAGACAGTGTGTTGAAGAGGATAGAAAGAACTAGAGAAATGCATGCAGAACGGCAGAAACGTGCATACAGAAATATCTGTGTATGTATGTATGTATGTATGTATGTATGTATGTATGTATGTATGTATGTATGTATGTATGTATGTATGTATGTATGTATGTAAGTGCGTATTTATGTATGTTTGTATGCATGCATGTACGTATATATGTAAATAGATAGATTGATAGATAGATAGATAGATAGATAGATAGATAGATAGACAGACAGACAGACAGACAGACAGACAGATAGATAGATAGATAGATAGATGGATGGATAGATAGACAGATGATAATACATACATACATAATACATGCATGCATACATACATACATACATACATACATACATACATACATACATACATACATACATACATACATACATACATACATGCATACATACATAAATAGATACATAGATAGACATCCAGGCAGGCCGACAGAGGGAGAGACAGAAAGATAGAGGAGAGAGAGAGAGGAGAGAGAGAGTGAGAGTGAGATAGATAGATAGATAGATAGATAGATAGATAGATAGATAGATAGATAGATAGATAGATAGATAGATAGATAGATAGATAGAGCGTGTGTGATGGTGTGAAGAGACAGAGAGACAAAGTGAGAGGTGGTGGTGCAAAGAAAGAGAACAATAAGAAAGAAAGTATTAAGTAGATAGAATTGAAGACAGAAGATGCAAATAAAACCCTCCGGCCCTTAATCTAAATAGTTGGCTAGAAGGGGATAGTTTCACTGAGATGAAAGCCTTAATTTAATCAGTCAGATTGGCCTCCTCTTCCAGTTCCTATCTTCAGCTACCCTCTCCTCTTCCACATTCTTCATACTTCGACTTCCTCATCTAATTACACCCACTCTGCTTTCAAGATTCTTTCTCTCTCTCCTTCTCTTCTACCCCCTTCTCTCTTTTCTCTCCCCCTT
Organism: Octopus sinensis; assembly: GCF_006345805.1. NCBI lineage: Eukaryota > Metazoa > Mollusca > Cephalopoda > Octopoda > Octopodidae > Octopus > Octopus sinensis. The sequence continues at coordinate 24,167,475 of NC_043009.1, read as the reverse complement.
TCTCTCCATGTGCATATATATATATATAAGGAAGATAGAATATATATGTATGTATGTACGCATGTTAATATATATATATGTGTGTGTGGTGTGGTGAGTGTATATATATATCTATATATATATATTATAGAATATACATATATATACATATATGTATATATATACACACACACATTATATATATATATATATACTTATAATATATATATATATATACATTAGTATATAAGTATATATATATATATATATATATATAAGTACATTCATGTAACCATTCTCTCTCTCAATCCCACTTTCTCCCTTTCTTTGTAAATATACATATATATATATAATATATTATATATATATATATATACATACCTATATATACATGTGTGTGTGTGACGTGCGCACGTGCATACGCATGCATACATACATACATACTACATACATACATACATACATACATATATACATACATACATGCATGCATGCATCATACATAACATACATACACACACTCATACATACATGCATGCATACAACATACAACACATGCATACATACATACATACATGCATGCATACACATACATACATACATACCATACATACATACATACATACATACATGCACATACATACATACATACTACATACATACATACATACATCATACATACATACATGCATACATACATACATACATACATACATACATACATACATACATACATACATACATGCAGTCAGGCAGTCAGGCAGGCATGTCTATTGTTCACTTTTCCAATTTAAGCGACAACCCGGTACGAATGACTTCATATCTCTTGATTAGCAAGCAATTATTCAACAGGTATGATTTCATTTTACCTTCACGGTTGCGGAGGATGTAAGGAATGGTCTTAAATGAGATGAAATGTTGACCTCACTCATTAATTACTGGAAAGTATACCATATTTGGCAATGCTAGTCCAAGAGAGGGAAAAAAACTTTCTTAAGAAAAAGGTGGCTGCTAAATAATTTATCTCCATACATTACAGAATAGAAATGAAATTGAAATTAAGATTTAAAATTTACTAGTCACAACAGAGTTTGTTGACAGAAACATGTTATAAGTTTCAGGATTACGAGACGAGGTGGCACAGCCATTTAGGCGCCGACTTTTGCCATCGCTGTTTCGACTTTGACTTATTTAACATCAGACGTTTTAACGTTGCTCTCGTTGTCTCCTCCGACCTCTCTCTCTCTCTCTCTCTCTCTCTCTCTCTCTCTCTCTCTCTTCTCTCTCTCTCTCTCTCTCTCTCTCTCACTCACTCACTTTCTTTCTGCTTATATGTGTTACAATCTAGTTATAGATGTGTGTATGTCATGGTGCGTGGCTTAACGGTTAGGGTATTCGATGTGTTGTGTCTTTGGCAAAAATGAGTAGTATCTGTATTCAAAAGAGCCAACCTTATCACATTCTGTATCACGCTGAATCTCCCTGAGAACAACGTTATGAGTGCGCATGCCTGTAGATTACTCAACCACTAACTTTACGAGCAACTTACTCCGTCGATCGGATTGACCAGAACCTTCGTCGCCGTAACCGGCTAAGTGCCAGATTAAGTATGCATTTAAGTATGCGTAATGCCTCTTTATTCCCCCCTCTCTCTATTTATCTATCTATCTATCCATCTATCTACCGCTTTTTCACTCTCTCTTTCATTGTTTCTGTACATGTATATGGTTTGCGCTCGTGAGTGTGTTTGCTTCCAGTGCCAAAAGGTGCTATCTCCAAAACAGGATGAATGTGCAGTCAGCCGTGCCAAATTGTTACCGGCCATAAAAGATAATAATCATTATATTCTTGCTATCTTTCCAGATGTTGTTCAAGTGACTCTATGGTACCTTCTGGTGATACGCTGTTGTATCTGGAAGTATACATCCCGACTGAAATCGTAGTTGTCTCGTGAGGAAATCTTATAAATTGCAAATATCTCTACTGTGAGTTGCTTTTGTGCAACCGCGTAATTAGAGAGCATAATATATTTCTGATATATATATATATATATCAGTATATATTGCATATATATATATACAAAGGAAGATTTGTCTGCATCTGCACTCCAAGTTGTTGTTGCACTGCTATGTCAACATCATAAGGCTGTAGACTCTCAAACTGCTCTGCAAACAAAGTTACGTCATCGTTCTGCGCAACAGTGAACTCGCAACAAAGCAATAGTTCGAGATATGGCCACTAGGTGACAGCACATACCTTGAGTGAAGAGCAAATCAAGGGTGCTAATTAATTTCTGACGGTAGTGTATATACATATATATACTTATATACACACACATATATATATATATATATATTGGCAAAAACGGTAAGATAACAAAAGAAAGAAAGAGACCTCAATATTATGTAAATAGAGGAAATTTATCTATAAAATAGTATGTTACATTTACTCAATAGTCAAGATAAAACTCTAAATTTTTGTTACGTTTTTGGTCCCCTAAAGAAAACAGATAGAACTTGCTTTCTATATTATGTCCCAAAAAGTTTTTTATCTCATTATATCTTTCATTATTTCATATATATTTTTCTGTACTTTTCTATCCTGCATTTTTTCCTGTGCCTATATAGATGTGTATATAGATTCATTTGTACACGTGTGTGAATATGTATGAGTGGGCAGTTTTAGATGTGTGCGTGTGTGCGGGCATAAGAATGCACATATATATATAGACGTTTTTACTTAGTATTTTTCCATTTTTTTTTTGGGGGGGGGACATATGTATATTCATTTTTCGTATATGCGTGTATATGTATGCGTATATAAATATGTGCGGGTATCTACATATGGGCGTGTGTGTGTATGAGTGCATAGGGGCATATCCATATTTGAACGTGGTTTTTATGCTTTGTATACTTCCTTATGTTTTTTCTGTTACCTTTAACCATGGTTTTTCTTGTGCTTCTACTTGTGCTTATATAGACGTATGTATGAACTATTACGGTACGCATGTGCGTGTGTATGAGTTTGTATATATATGCGTATATATTTGGCGAAAAATGCGAGTGAAGATGTGTAAGTTTTCATAGTGACGTATAAGTACGCACGTGGGTCGCGAGCAGAATTATAACACAGTAATTTCCCTTTATATAACGGTATTTTTTCATAGCGTTTTTCAGATGGCCAGATAACCGAAGAGATGGTGTTGTGGATTTCCACTTCGGCATCTGAAACTCAGAGTTTTATCTTGACTATGAGTAAATGTAACATATATTATAGATATATATATATATATACATATATATACTTATCTACTATATATACATATATACATATATACATGTATACATATATATATATTTATATCTATATATATATATATATATATATATATATATATATATATATATAATATATATTATATATATATATATCTTATATAATATATATAATATATATAATTGTTATATATATATATATATATATATATTCCAAGAAGTTAGAGGTTGTGAATCCAACCAAGTAAGGGATAATATCTATCCAATATACTGCTAGTAGAACACCCAATTATTAATAGACAAGTGTTTTTTATTGCATTGCAATTACAATACCTAGTGTATTAAATGGGTGAAGGCAAAGAAATATTTTACCATTAATTTATAAAGCCATAAGAAAATGGAGGGAATCAATAGGTGCTTCATCAACTTTTAGCCATTATATTATGTCAAATTGTCTATTTATTTACTAAAATGACAATTGCAAGAATATACATACATGTATAACATAGTATGCTTTACATATAAAATATATTAATATATAAAGATACAAGTAAGTATTAAAATATAACATACAGGAATATAAAGGAATATTATATTTAAATAATTACTGGTTTCTTTATATATTAATATATTTTTATATGTAAAGCATAATATGTTATACATGTATGTATATTCTTGTAATTGTCATTTTAATAAATAAATAAGTTGACAATATTATGTCTAAATGTAGATGAACCACCTCCATTTTCTAATTGCTCTCTCTCTATATATATACATATATATATATATGGTCGCTGTAGTAATGACTGAAACAAATAAAAGATAAAAGACATTTATTAGAAAGAGGTATGAATGGATATGCAAATTTCTTGCAATGAAGAATGATACGGAATTTAAGAATTAATAAACGATAAAATTTTTCAAGGGAAGTAACTCAAGAATATACTTCCAGAATTATGTATCTTGACCGACTATGTTGTGTTATATAAGCAGCTTTATTACTCTTTTACTTGTTCAGTCATTTGACTGTGGACATGCAGGAGCACCGTCTTTAATCGAGCAAATCGAAGCCAGAGTTTATTCTTTGTAAGCCTAATACTTATTCTATCGGTCACTTTTGCTGAACAGCTAAGTTACGGGGACGTAAGCACACAAGCGTCGGTTGTCAAGCGATGTTTGGGGGTACAAACACAGACACACAAACATAGACACACACACAGACACACACGCACACACACACACACACACACACCACACCATATATATGTATATATATATATATATATATATATATATATATAATAATATATATGACAGGCTTCTTTCAGTTTCCTTCTACCAAATCCACTCACATGGCTTTGGTCGGCCCGAGGCTACGAGCTGGCAGAACCGTTAGCATACCGGGCGAAATGCGTAGCCGTATTTCGTCTGCCGTTACGTTCTGGGTTCAAATTCCGCCGAGGTCCACTTTGCCTTTCATCCTTTCGGGGTCGATAAATTAAGTACCAGTAACGCACTGGGTCAATGTAATCGACTTAATACCTATGTCTGTCCTTGTTTGTCCCTTCTGTGTTTAGCCCCTTGTGGGCAGTAAAGAAATAGCTATAGTAGAAGACACTTGCCCAAGGAGCCACACAGTGAGACTAAACCCGGAACAATGTAGTTCGTAAACAAGCTACTTACCACACAGCCACTCCTACGCCTATGCATCAAGTAAAACCTCTCTTCATCAGCACGTTTTTCTTCTTTTTCCCCTTTCTTTACTTTCTCCGCTTTCTCTATCAATATATATATACATATATATATATACATATATATATATATTCGGGTGGTGAGTAGTCGATTACATCACCCCAGTATTTCACCGCGGAATTTTAATTTCGAGCGTCGCGACAGGCGAAATACCTATTTCTTTACTACCCACAAAGGGCTAAAAACAGAGAGGGCAAACAAGGACCGTAACTGGTACTCTATTTAATCGACCCCGGAAGGATGAAAGGCAAAGTCGACCTCGGCGGAATTTGAACTCAGAACGTAGCGGCAAACGAAATACCACTAAATATTTCGCCCGGCGTGCTAACGATTCTGCTAGCCCGCCGCCTTTTTATACGCCATCATAAGAAAAACAATTCTATATTAATCTGATGGGTTCCTCTATGGTATTTTAGAGTACGAATTTAGTTTTCTTGAACTAAATATTATTGACACTGGCTTCAAAGTTTCGCGTTCCGGTTTCAACCCTACCTTGGGCAAGTGTCTTCTACTATAACCCCGGACCGACCAAGGCTTCTGAATAGATTTGGTAGGCGAAAACTGAATGAAGCACGTCGTGTATATATATATATATATAGATATATATATATATATATTATATATATATATATATATATATATATATAATATATATATATATATATATATATATTATATATATATATATACATTTATATATATATATATATATATATATATATATATTATATATATATATATATATATATATATAGTGTAATAAATAAAATATATGCATATATACAAACATATATGTACGCACCTACATCTACATGTATATATACATGCATATATAAATATATACGAGGAACGTTCAATAAGTAATGCCTCTGACCCACTTGCAGTTGTTTGATCTAGCTGAATGTTTGCATGTACAATCATTTATATCTCTATAGAGTAAGTGGCAAATTACAGCTCTGAATTAATTGTGGTTTCTGATTTACAGGTGTGTAAACCGAGTCAAGTGTGAAATGGAGCCTGTTGAGTGTCGAGCAGTGATCCGGTTTTTGTATTTGAAAGGACGCACACCACGGGAGACTTTTGATGAAATGAAAGTAACTTATGGTGATGATGCCCCATCATATTACCTTGTAAAACTCCGGCATCGTGAATTCAAACATGGTCGGAACTCTGTGGAAACAGTTCCCAGATCTGGTCGCCCCCTTCTGCCATTGATGAGGCATCTGTCCGTCAAGTTGAGGCTGCCATTTTGGAAGATCGACGCATAATTATTCGCCAAATAGTCCATGAGGTCAAGATTAGTACCGGGTCTGTGGAAACTATCATTCATGACCATTTGCATATGCAAAAGGTGTCTGCCAGATGGATTCCCAGGTTGCTCACGCCTTTCCAGAAGCAAACGCGTCGAGTGCTCGAGGGTGAATTTGGAGATGTGCCAAGAAGATGAGTCAAAATTTTTCAAAAGATTGATTACACAGGATGAAATATGGGTCCATCACGATGATCCAGAGACCAAAGCCCAGTCATGCAGTGGAAGCACCGTGACTCATCCCCTCCAAGAAGGCAAGGGTGCAGCCCTCCGCTGGCAAGGTCATGCTCACAGTCTTCTGGGACCAGGACGGAGTAGTGATGACAGATTTCCTGGCAAAGGGTACCACAATTGCAGGAGCCTATTATACTTCACTTTTGAGGAAATTAAGAGAAGTTATCAAAATCAAGAGAGGCGGGGCAAGATCAGCAAAGGCATCCTCCTCCTGCAGGACAACGCTCCGGTCCACAACTCGCTTGTCGCCAGATCAGAAGCAGAGGCGTATGGCTATGAACTCCTCCCCATCCCCCTACTTTCCTGACCTTGCACCCTCTGATTTTCATCTCTTCCCAATCATGAAGTTGTTTTTGAAAGGAAAGCGTTTTCCCAGATGATGCAGCCTTGATTTCTGAAGTCACGTTGAGGTTGGCGGACCAAGCTGGGTTCTTCTACAAAAACGGTCTCCAGAGCCGCATGAAACGATGGGAGAAATGCGTAACTCTGGGTGGTTCCTATGTAAAAAAAGACTAATAACTGTGCCAAGTTTCGTTGCTCTACTGCTATGGGAAGTGGGTCAGGGGCATTACTTATTGAACGCCCCTCGTATATGTGAGTGCAGGATACTACAACTAGACGTAGAACTCAACGAGAAACGAAAACGGAGACGTGGAACTGGACGAGAAACGAAAACGGGAAAAACATTTTTTTACAATAGAAAAACAAAGTACAGAACATACTACACAAGGAAAAATCCCCAATCATCAGCTGTCGCTAGTTAGACTCAAGCGTGTTTCGAAGGCAAGACAGGGCACGACTCGTCAAAACGAGGCCTTCCTGCGAGAGAATCAAAATAAAATTACCTCGCAGAGGGGTAAAAAACAAGCAAGAAAAAATGTAACACAAACAGGACGTATCAATAAAACTGCACAATAAAATACAAGATAAAAATACATGTACAAGAAAATACAAAACGAGAAATAAAAAGAAAATACAATACGAGAAATCAAAATAAACATACATACATACATACATACATACATACTCCGTCCTTTAACAGTAATTCATTCGAGAAGAATGTCTTTAGTCTCTCATATATGGATTTATATGTAGTTAGTTTGCTTAGGGTTTACGTACTTGAAAACGAGAGCATTATCAATTTTAAGTAAACATTTTCTAGTGATTGAGAAATATATTCAAGACCGAATCACGACAACGTAATTTCTAATGTAAGGGAGGTGACTCTAGAATGACGTTTCTATATTTGAAGATTAGCGTCGTACATTAAAATTTTTACAATCTTTTATGTGTGCGTATATGTGCGTGGGTGGATGTTTATGCGTGTGTGTGCATACGTGCATACGTGCATACGTGCATATGTGTATGCGTGTGTGCGTGAGAGAGTGTATGTAAATATATATCAACGGTGGTGCCCCAGCATGGCCGCAGCTTTCGGGCTGAAACATTTTCAAGGATTTATAGACAAGTGTATAAATATATATCTACATATATATACGGATACGCGCAGAAATACATGTAATGTATATATATATGCGCGGATGTGTTAGTTTGTTAGTGCCTATGTTGATGTGTGTGTGTGTGTGTGTGAGAGAGAGAGAGAGAGAGAGAGAGAGAGAGAGAGAGAGAGAGAGAGAGAGAGACTGTGCATGTGAAGGTGTGTGGTCTGGTGACAGTTTGTCTTTGTGAATGTGCTTGTGTACGTAGGATTTTATGCATGTGCATAGAAAGGCAGCCATCTGGCATAATCATTAGCCGCACAAAATGCTTAGCAGCAGGTCGTCTGCCTTTACGCTCCAATTTAAATTATGCCATACAACATTTCGGTTTTAATAAACTAAGCAAAATTTGACAACCCGGATCGATTGTAATCGACCAGGCTCCTCCCACCGAAAATGCTGGCCTTGTACTCTTCTCTTGGTGGTTTTACCCGAAAATGACTATAAAATTGTTACATAACCAGACGGAGTATACTGTAGGTGAAATACATCGATTCAATAACAGAAATGTTTTTGTTTTTCTTTTGTTTTGTACTTTTTTCATTTATTTATATAATGGGTTGTCCGGAAAGTTTGTGCCGATTTATGACAGCTTACCTTTCGACTTATTTTCGAACATGGTTTAGTCCATAAAATAGGATTTCACTACTGACGTTTATCAACTGAACTATTAGGTTGTCCGGAAAGTTCGTGTCCATAAAATAGGATTTGACTACACCTCCATTTAGAGCACAGTTTAAGCTATCTTTTCGTGGAAGAAGGTTTATGTTCTTATAACCTGCGTTAATTCTGTAGCCCTTTAAAATGGAAGATAAGAAAGTTCATTTTTGGCACTTGATGCTTTGGGTACCACACAAAAATTGCTGCGGCTCGGCTGGGATGTGTTACCCCACCCTCCATATTTACCAGGTATTGCTCCTTCGGATTTCTACTTATTCAGGTCTCTGCAGAATATCTTAATGGTAAAAATTACAATTCCTTAGATGACGTAAAAAGATACCTTGATGAATTCTTGGCCATGAAACCACCTCAATTCTGGGAAGAGTGTTTTCAAGTTAAAGGAAAGATGGAGACGCATTGTGCAACAAAATGGTCCGTATTTGGTTGCTTAAAATTGTAATGGCAAGTATTTATTGACCTTTTTCTTTCCTTTAAAAATCGGCACGAACTTTCAGGACCACCCAATATTTTCTTTTTCTCAAAACTAGACACAAAATGTTTCCATAAGTTGAAATTGCTGAGTCAGAAGGGTAGAGTAATGGAGCGAAGGAAAAAAAAGTTGCCAACTATAAATTACGAGCATTTGAAAAAAATCTGGGTGGACAACACACCCATGTGACTAATGGAGGGTTTTTTCACCACTCCCAACCTTCATAAAAGCTCAATGAAAGAAGTTGAGCAATATTGGCCAAAGTAGGAATGGGGAAACTAACATACCGATAAAAGAGCAAGAAGCAGAATTCATGAAAGCAATGACTAGGATAACTGAAAAGGTAAAGATCAAATGGACAAGGTGCATTCTTGAAGGCTTGAGATTTTTCTGGAGAAACATTTATTTATTTCAAACAAGTACAAAACTCTAATCTCCTTACAGGTAGGATGATCCCCTGACTACAAAGCACTATCAGTTCTGCATCAAGCAAAGCGGATTGATAATTCACGGAATATATAAATCATTTTTTTATTTTATTTATTTTAATTTATTTATTTTTTTTTTGTACTCATTCCAATTTTTCCATGGAATTTTCTTCGCCATAAGTCAGTCCTTTGACCTTCGAGAAATTTTTGTTTCAATCTTCCCATAAAAGAGTGAATATTTGACTCGGTTCATTTTGTTATACTGGTTTTTTATTTCAAAATTTTTTACTAAAGCAGCCCAGAGATTCGTTCCGTATGACCCTAAATACTTTGTATTTGAGACTGAAACACACGTTGGCGAAATGATCTGTGATGCTTTTCACGGAGACTGTTAACCAGTACTGTAGGGGTCCAAAACGAATATAGAAGGTCTTGGTTACAGCGCCGTCTGCAAAATAATATAAGAAATTAACATTTAGGAATTAGAGAAACAAGAAATATTTCAATATATTCTGCCACCGTCGTCGCCGTCACCATCGTCGTCATTGTTGCTGATGATGATGAGGAGGACGGGGGAGGGTATGATGATGATGATGAGGAGGAGGAGGAGGAGGTAGATGAGGACGATGACGACGACGATGATGATGATGATGATGATGATGTTGTTGCTGCTATTGCTGCCGTTGTTGTTGTTAGTGGTAGTGGTGGTGGTGGTGGTGGTGGTGACACACACACAGACACACACACGCACTCACACACGTTCCCTCGTAGATGTATGGTCACGAAGTTCGTTTTGCAGTCATGTTGTTCTGGGTAATGTTCCACCATGCGCAGCTTCTTGGGCAAGTTACTCTGAGCTCAGAACCGGCTATTGCCTTCTGAGTGAATTTGTTAGTCAGAAATTGTGTGGAAGCTCGTTACGTATATGTTGTTCGTCTCCAGCATAAAACCGTGTGACCATATTCACAACAGTTAGATACTAACAAAATGCAACATATCAGGTATTGAAGCCGTCCTCATCAAAATACAGCTTAGATGGTCAGATTATCTCTCACGTATGAAAGATATAAGAATTCCGAAGCAACTTCTCTTTGGCTAATGAGCAACAGGAAGATCAGTTGAAAAGCCACTCTTGCACTTCAAAGACAAACTAAAAGACAACCTCAAACGATGCATCATTCCTTTTCCTTCCTGGGGACAACAATGCATTAGAACGCAGGACTTGGCGCTAATCCTGATTCTCCTCAGTTCAAAGACTTGAGAAAAGTTGATCCCAACTTCGGAACCATCTTAGGTGCAAGTATTATGGCACGCTAGCGTAACACTGATTCTCTAAATGAAAACCTTACCTGTCATTGTGGTTTTGTAGCAACGTAGCAAAGCAGGACTTGCCCACTTTATTCCAGAAAACACATAGTGTATGATCCACAAGCACTCGAGCAAACTATGTCCTCAGCTCATTCTGTTTACCAAAAGGTCTGCAAGGCACCAGCAGGCCTCAAGATACACATTCATGTCCGTAGATCACGATTACTGCTTATTTTACTGAAGGCTCATTTGTCATCCACGGTGATATATATATATATATATATATATAATATATTATATTATATATATATATATATATAATATATATATATATATATATATATATATATATTATAATATATATTATATATATATATATATATATATATTATATATATATATATATATATAATATATATATATATATTATATATATATAATATATATATATATGTATATATATACATACATATATATATATAAAGGGGTTTCTATGATTGTATATAGAGGGATATATATTATTCAAAGAAATTACAACTCTGTCTGCTTTTTATGTTTTATTTATATTTTTTATAATATTAATGTAGAATATAGAATATATAGTATAAATAATATATATAGTAAAATGAAATGAAGTATTGATTATCTTATTGAATAGATGAAACATTGAATATAAAATATTAGATATTAAGGGACTAGTTTACTTTCTTGCATTAAAGCAGTCTTCAAAACCCCAGAGTGTTTCAACTGTGGTTGAAATATATGTATATATGTATATGTATATGTATGTATATATATATATATATATATATATATATATATATATATATATATATATATATATATATATATATATATATATATGCATATATATGTATATATATTTTTTTTATCTAGTTTCAGCTCACGAGCTGTGGCCATGCTGGGGCACCACCATCTGGTGTTGCTATATGGTTTTACTTCACGAATGCTTTTTAGCAACTGCCATTTAGTGCATGAGAGAGTTCGATGCAGCTGCCCTCATCTGCACCTCCTGCCGTGAAGTTGGTTCATCTGGGATACCTGACAAGAAGAGATCCAGTTTCATTTTAAAGACATTTGCATCCACCCCATGCAGGTCTCTTAGGTTCTTCGGGAGGATATTGAAGAGCTGTGGGCCTCGGAAGCCCAGGCTATCACAGTATCTTGTCCTACATCTTGATGGCAAATTTGGAGTCCTTGGCACCACGCAGTGGCGCCCAGTTCTGACATTTGTGTAACTCTCGATGCCAAAGTTTGGGACAAGTCCCTCCAGGATCTTCCAGATGTATATTATGGCATATCTTTCTCGCCTACGCTCCAAGGAATAGAGTTTTAATCTCTTGAGTCTTTCCCAGTAGCTTATATGCTGCACAGAGGCTATCTTCTTCGTGTAGCTACGTTGGATCGCCTCAAGGTCTGTGATCAACTTGACACTGGATGGTGACCATAGCTGAGAGCAATAGTCAAAGTGGCTTAGGACAAGTGTCCTCCAGAGGACCATCATGGTTTCTTGTTCTCTTGTTCTAAAGGTTCTAAGAATCCATCCGGCCAGTCGTCTACATTTCATTGCCAATTTAGCAACATGTACACGAAAGGTTGCGTCATCAATCATATATATATCAATTAAATTAGAGATAAAAACACTATTAGGCAAATCAAACAGTGAAAAGCATAAACCAAAACATAAAAATAAAAATAATTAATATAATATACATAATCTATAAAATATCAAATTTAAAATATATATATATATATGGAAAAAAAGTCAAGATAGAAAATGCAAAAATGATTTTATAAAAAAACATTTCAGTACCGGTTTCAGTCATTGAGACTTTTTAAACTGTAACAATTAAACAATTAAATTTAGAAAACTTAAAAGAAAAGCTTTTTTAAAAGAATATTTGTATAGTTTGTATATATTTCTAAAGTTTTTTAAAAGAATATAGTAAGTATATATATATATATATATGTATGTATATATGTATATATGCACATATATATATCCACATATATACATATATATACATATATACATACATATACATATATATAATACATAATTAGTAGTAGTAGTAGTAGTAGTAGTAGTAGTAGTAGTAGTAGTATGTATGTATATATGTATATATGAACATATATATATCCACTTATATACATATATATACATATATACATACATATACATATATATAATACATAATTAGTAGTAGTAGTAGTAGTAGTAGTAGTAGTAGTAGTAGTAGTAGTATAGTAGTAGTAGTAGTAGTAGTAGTAGTAGTAATAGTAGTAGTAGCAGCAATAAAAATAACAATAACAATAACAATAAAGATATACTGCATGTGTGGACAGATATGCCAAAGCTCACACAGGTTTACGTGTCTGCGGCGACCACACAACCAATGAAAGTATCAGATATTAGGTAGGCACTTTTACCAAAATTTGTAACTCTTCGTAAAGTAAAGTTGCAGGCTTGAAGCTTCTATTCCATCCCTCTTGTTCTCATCGTTTTTCAGTAGCATCGCCATTTCTCGGCTATCTCTAATGGAACAGCACCAAGTCTTAGACAAACTGCAACAGACAGCTGCGGAGACAGGAATAGACAATTCTAGCATGTCAAACTAGAGTTCGTAGGGCAGGCCGTCCAATCACAGGAAACTGTGCCTGGCCCAACAGCTCAGCACTACCAGCGCATCGTCTGTTCAAATGGGATTTTTGCAGCGCTTGCTTCTCTGCTCAAAAGTCGCGGTAAATGGTCGAGATGGCGATCAAAGTTAACCCTCTTTGTAGTTCCATGCTCGTCGCAAAGAATCCGGTAAATTGCAACTCTGAAACTGCACACATCATTCTGGATATACATCTGTACCACACTTCGGATAGTACATACCCACTGTGACACAATATAGATTGAATTACGTCTTATTCCCGTGCAAAGCATCCAACACCCAAACCGGTCGACCGAGTTGTTTCGAGCCTTCATATTTCAGGGCAAGTGCACATGCACGGACGCCACATCGAGAAAAAATAATGAAAAAAATACACCGTGGATCATTTTAACCGTCTCCATTTCTACGAATTTCTTCTAAGCAGCAAATAATGTGAAAATATAATTATGTAACGCGCTCGTACTTACGTATTTTTTCCGAAAGAAGTGTGAATCGATAAAATCTCATCATTATTGCAATTTCTCCACTGCTTAACTTAACACGTAAACACACTAAAAGTGGAAATAAAAATGTATCTATGAGATAATAATAATAATAATAATAATAATGATAATAATAATAATAATAATAACGTAAACACACTAAAAGTGGAAATAAAAATGTATCTATGAGATAATAATAATAATAATAATAATAATGATAATAATAATAATAATAATAATAATAATAAATGCCCTGATGCAGTACCAGGCAGTGGCTCTCATGGCTTCTGATCTTAACTGATTGGAAGTGTTATCATGTACATTGTTTTGTCTTGGTATAAAAGATGGGCTACAGCAAATATTCTGCTCAATACCACAGATTTGCTTGTCAGTTGTTTGACCTTAACCAGTTGAGCATGTCCCTTAGTGGCTGACGATATGTGCATCTCTGATCATGAGCAGAAGTAGTGGGGGAGCATCATAGCCATGTGTTGAGAGGGATTCTTTGGGGTTTGAATAGTTCACCTCTGGAAACATGGGTGGTTCTTTCAACATCCTTAAACAACCCTTATTCAGGGACCGTTTGAGCGGGATGGGCTACTCAACCTGAAGAAAATTCTAACTGGGCCCCACCTGCAAGGTCATGTGCTGTTTATCTTGATATGAGATCACCATGTCGCGCACATATGGTTGTGATGCATGTGCCTGGTGTACCTTTATCAGACGGGTAGTCATGATGGGTATATTGGGCTTCGTATATTTTACCCCAGTGTCACTTTGATGGCATGAACTGCTCTCTCACTCAATAATAATAATAATAATAATAATAATAATAATAAAAATAAGAAGAAGAAGAAGAAGAAGAATGATGATAATAATGATGATGATGATGATGATACAAAGCAAAAGTCAAACCATGTAACAATAATAATAATAATAATAATAATAATAATAATAATAATAATAATTATTATTATTATTATTATTATGATTATTATTATTATTATTATTATTATTATTATTATTATTATTATTATTATTATTGAGTGAGAGAGCAGATTCATGCCATCAAAGTGACACTGGGGTAAAATATACGAAGCCCAATATACCCATCATGACTACCCGTCTGATAAAGGTACACCAGGCACATGCATCACAACCATATGTGCGCGACATGGTGATCTCATATCAAGATAAACAGCACATGACCTTGCAGGTGGAGCCCAGTTAGAATTTTCTTCAGGTTGAGTAGCCCACCCTGCTCAAAAGGTCCCTGAATAAGGGTTGCTTTAGGATGTTGAACGAAACACCTATGTTTCCAGAGGTGAATTATTCAAACCCCAAAGAATCCCTCTCAACACATGGCCATGATGCTCCCCCACTACTTCTGCTCGTGATCAGAGATGCACATATCGTGAGCCACTAAGGGACATGCTCAACTGGTTAAGGCCAAACAACTGACAAGCAAATCTGTGGTATTGAGCAGAATATTTGCTGTAGCCCATCTTTTATACCAAGACAAAACAATGTACATGATAACACTTCCAATCAGTTAAGATCAGAAGCCATGAGAGCCACTGCCTGGTACTGCATCAGGGCATTATTATTATTATTATTATTATTATTATTATTATCATTATTATTATTATTATTATTATTATTATTATTATTATAAAGGCATGCCCTGATGCAGCACCAGGCAGTGGCTCTCATGACTGCTGATCTTAACTGATTGGAAGTGTTACCATGTACATTGTTTTGTCTTGGTATAAAAGATGGGCTTTACAGCAAATATTCTGCTCAGTACCACAGATTTGCTTGTCAGTTGTTTGACCTTAAAGAGTTGAGCATGTCCCTTAGTGGCTGACGATATGTGCATCTTTGATCATAAGCAGAAGTAGTGGGGGTGCATCATAGCCATGTGTTGAGAGGGATTCTTTGGAGTTTGAACAATTCACCTCTGGAAACATGGGTGTTTTGTTCAACATGTTAAACAACCCTTATTCAGTGACCTTTGGAGTAGGATGGGTTACTCGACCTCATGAAAACTCTAACTAGACCCCATCTGCAATGTCATACGCTCTTTATCTTAATATGAGATCACCATGTCACGCACATATGATTGTGATGCATGTCCCTGGCCTACCCTTATCAGACGTGTAGTCATGATGGGTATACTGAGCTTCGTATATTTTACCCCAGTGTCACTTTGATGGCATGCACTATTCCCTCACTCAATAATAATAATAATAATAATTATAATAATACTAAGAAGAAGAAGAAGAAGAAGAAGAAGAAGAAGAAGAAGAAGAAGAAGAAGAAGAAGAAGAAGAAGAAGAAGAAGAAGAAGAAGAAAGGTATGAATAAATTCCAGAAGGAGTCACCGAAAATGAGAATTACAAAATCTTGTGGAATGCAATGATCCAGTGCGATCACCCGATCAGATATCGGAAACCGGACATTTTGCGGTGAATGAAAAAAAAGAACATGCATGATAATCGACATAGCGTCTCCAGGAAGAAGAAAAAATAAACAACTATGATGATTTGAAGTGGAAAATACGAAAGTCGTGGTCAATGAACAGAGTAGACGTGATACCAATAGTAATTGGTGCACTTGGAAGTATCAGCACTCAACTTCCAGCATGGCTGACAAAGACTGGTACAAGTGTAAAGGTAGAACACCTACAAAAATCAACATTGCTTGGAACTGCAAGAATGTTTCGCAGGGTTCTTGGTGCATGACCAGTAAACAAGTTTCACCTTAGTTTGCTCTCAAAAATTAAGTAAACAAAAAGGAAAAATAATCCAGAATCTTTGTCCAGTACCAGATCGATCTCAAAGCCTTATCAGTTCCTGCCAGTCACGAGGCCAAACATCTCGAATCCACCCAGCGGTTCTTGGGATATCTTGTCCACGGCCAAACAAGCAAACACGACTGAAAAACAATACCTCCGCCTTCGCTAAGGCGTTGGTATTAATAATAATAATAATAATAATAATAATAATAATAATAATAATAATAATAATAATAATAATAATGATGATGATGATAATAATAATAATAATTCGTTCTTTTATTATCCATAAGGCGTCACATAAAATTACATTAAAACACATACAACATAAAAGACAAAAACAGGATGATATAATGGGTTTTACAACGTGTAAACAATATAAATAACAGACAAACGCAGAATGTTACAATAGCTGAGTCTTGATTTTGCCTGAAGACTGGAGAATTTAAGACAGAAACGGGAGGTCTCTTATTTGTTGCTCAAACCCCGTCATTGCAGACGAAAATCGTTAAGGCCAAAATAGAGAAATCTACGAAAAGTGCAATGTGCAGAGTATGTAATGACAAAGAAGAATCCGTAGTGCACATAATAAACTCTTGTCATTCTTTGGTACTGAAGGAATATAGACACAGACGATTGTTTAGCTAAGGTACTACATTGGAACATATTAAGGCAAAAAGAATTTAAAGTAAGAACAAACTGGTACCAACACACACCAACCGTAAACTGTGATAGAGAACGACCAGTATAAAGTCTTATGAGATTTTATTGTACAAACTGATCATAAACCTCAAGCAAGGCGACCAGATATTATCTTTCTGGACATGGGTTAAAAAGAGTGCTTCATCACAAATCGGGGTATATCTGCGGATATAAATGTGTTGGTCAAACAGGAAAAAATAGGAAAATATCAGGATTTGGTAAGGAAAATGCGAAGTATATGAAGTGTTTCTATAAAAGTAATCCCAAGAGATTTCGAAGTTTCCTCACTGACATTGCTCTAGATACGAGAATTGTATTAATATAGAAATCTTTTCTATTTAGAACAGCAATGATTCTAAGAAACGTTCTCGATATCTAAGGAAATTGGTTATGATCCGGTACCAGGGACATTGATTCCAAATATAACACATCCGTGCGCACTGTGAATGATAACAATGATTTCTTTATTTCACTATTATTTAATAAATACAACGTTAGCAGAAACGTTAGCACCCCGGGCGAAATGCTTAGCGGTATTTCGACTGCCGTTACGTTCTGAGTTCAAATTCTGCCGAGGTCGACTTTGCCTTTCATCCTTTCGGGGTCGATAAATTAAGGACCAGTTACGCACTGGAGTCGATATAATCGACATAATCCGTTTGTCTGTCCTTCTTTGTCCTATCTGTGTTCAGCTCCTTGTGGGTAGTAAAGAAATAAGTATTTCGTCTGCCGCTACTTTCTGAGTTCAAACACCACCGAGGTCGACTTTGCCTTTCATCCTTTTGGGGTCGATAAATCAAGTACCAGTTGCGTACTGGGGTCGATCTAATCGACTGGTCCCCATTCCCCAAAATTTCAAGCCTTGCGCCTAGAGCAAGAATAGATTATTATTATTCACGGAGCGCACGAATGTATTACATGCGAAGTCAATGTCCTTGATACCGGGTCACAACCAGTTTCCTTAGATATCGAGGATATAATAATAATCCTTTCTATAATAAACACAAGGGACCTGGGATTTTGGCTGGAAGGGCTAATCGGTTATGTCAACCCCATTGCTCAAGTGGTATTTATTTCATCGAACCCTGAAAGGATGAAAGGCAAATTCGACCTCGGTGGAATTTGAACTCAGAACACACACACACACACACACACAAACACATACACACATACATACATCCATACATGCATTCATACATACACAAATACATACATACCCACACACAGACACATACATACATAACCCATATATACATACACACACACACATACATACATACATACACACACACATACATACATACATGCATACACACACACATACATACATACATGCATGCATACATACATACATACATACATACATACATACATACATACATACATACATACATACATACATACATACATACAAATTTTATTCAACAAAAACAATAACAGCATGTAACAAAAACATCTTTAAATGATTATTCCGGAGCATAATCACCATCTACTTCAATTACTACTTCCTATTTTCTTGGCAGACGGTCAGACCGTCATTTAAAAATGTTTTTGATAAATATTGTTATTGATTTTGTTGAATAAAATTTGTTAAGATAAAACCGCAATAATTATGCACCAACATAATATATATTCTAGAAGTCTATTATTTGATTACCATTGTTTCGCTTCTATATAGTTCTGAGTCTGCCACAAATCTACCTTTTAAGAGACAAATAACGCACCGTTCATTTTAGGGGGAAAATACTAAGGAAAGATAACTCATACTTACAACGAGGAGCCCTACTCGGCTTTGCACAGCATATTCCGGAAGATCCTTTCCACGAACATGTCAAAGCTTGTACATTTTGGATATCGCCTGTCTCGGGAAAATTTAAAGGTTCGATATCTGCTACGTAATTGTCGAACATTCGATCAACGTCAAGCTTTTTTATCATGTCCATCAAAATGGTTCCGAAATCTGCGATTTCTTCTGTGAATGAAAATAAATGCGAACAATGAATTAATTAAGGGGTTATATTATTAAGACGACACACAGGTGTAATGAGATAGATACACACACACACACACACACACACACACATGTTTACACGAGTGTATCTGTATAAAATATTATATATAAACATACAATCATATATATATATATATATATGTATATATATATATTATATATATATATATATATATATATTATATATATATATATATATACACACAGGGTCAGACAAAATGATCTGACACATTTGTAGGTTAAATAAAAGGCAAATGAAGTAAAGAAACAAAAAAGTGTTTTTATTTTTGAAAAGTACATATAATGCCATTTTGTTTCATTATGTTTTAAAAATTAAATCTGTCAAATGGGATCCATTATTGTCCACACACTGTCAAAGGCGTTCACGAAAGTTGTCAATAACTCGGCGGGTCATTTCATGTGGAATGGCAGTAAATTCTTGACGAATTGCATCTTTAAGTTGTTCAATAGATCGAGTGCGATTAATGTATACCTTTGACTTGAGGTATCCCCAGAGAAAAAAATCGCACGGATTTAAATCAGGTAAACGGCGGGTCAACCGATGTCAGCACGCAATGAGATCAAATGACCAGGGAACATATTCCTCAAAATCCCCATCGCACGTCGAGAAGTGTGGGCTGTTGCCCCATCCTGTTGAAACCAAACATTGTCCATATCGTGGAGCATATTCAATTCAATTCATGCAACTCACGAGGGTTGTTCTCGGCCCAGTATCTGAAGTTTTGCTTATTCACTGTGCCACACAGGTGAAAATGTGCCTCGTCACTGCACAACACAACTGCTGCATGGGGGACACGTTGTTGAATTTCCAAACACAATGCTCTGCGAGTTTCAGTGTCTCTTTCGCTGAGTTCTTGTGCCAACATCATTTTGTATGGATGCATTTGAAGATCATTGTGAAGAATTCTTCGCAAACTTCTTTCGGAAAGTCTAAGAGCCTGGGCGCGTTTAAATGTGGAACGGCGTGGAGACTGTTGAACTGAAGCTCTTACCGCTGCCACATTTTCTGGAGTTCTGGCGGTGCGAGGTCGGCCGGTTGATTTTCGTTTCAATGCAGATCCAGTAGCTCTGAAGTTGGTAACCCATAACAAGATCGTGTTTCGAGCTGGTACGGGATCATGTCTACCAAGATTGAAGTGCAAACGGAACGCTCTTTGTGTTGCAGTTACAGAATCGTTTGTTTTGATAAACGTTTCCACAATGAAAGCGCGATGCTCACCAGTCCAATTCATGGCAGCAACTGAAAAAGAAACGAAAAACAATGCCTTTTATTTAACCTACAAATGTGTCAGATCATTTTGCCTGACCCTGTATATATATATATATATATATATATATATATATATATATATAAGTATGTGTGTGTCTGTGTACAGAACGCCATATTAGACCGTTTTCTCTCCTTGTTTCACTCCTTGTTTCTTTTCTGTGTATCTTTCTGTCGAAGAGCGTAGGCTCGAAACGTCAAAGACTTGTTCTATTTCTATTCCTGAGCGCCATACTAATACATTTGTTTGTTTGTACTCCACCTGCCTTCGTCTTTTGCTTATTTTCGTAAACCTTCCCGTTATATATATATATATATTATATATATATATATATATATATATATATATAAGTATGTGTGTGTCTGTGTACAGAACGCCATATTAGACCGTTTTCTCTCCTTGTTTCACTCCTTGTTTCTTTTCTGTGTATCTTTCTGTCGAAGAGCGTAGGCTCGAAACGTCAAAGACTTGTTCTATTTCTATTCCTGAGCGCCATACTAATACATTTGTTTGTTTGTACTCCACCTGCCTTCGTCTTTTGCTTATTTTCGTAAACCTTCCCGTTATATATATATATATATATATATATATGCAAAATAAGAAAATGGAGAAATACACCTTAATCAATAATCAACTACCAGATAATACCCATTCACATAATTTATTAACCAACTACATATGAACATCAAGGTCAAACATAATAGTACAGAACAAAACAGTGCACATCAGTGAATAATATGATACAATAAGTACAATATGTATAAATAAATATAAATAAATATAAATATAAACTATATCTTACAGCTGTTTCAGATATGTAGATATGAGTATCTCATTATGCTCATATTAGCCAGGTGTGATAAGTTAATATCTGGTTATAAATGAGACACAAATATATCCCAAGGCCTCTACAGAGATTATAAAGTACAATCTAAATATGAATATCAGAGAAGGTACACTCGTACAAGAATGAGTACATATAAATACTATATAATATACACATACATATAAGTGTATATACACATGCACCTATATATATATACGTATATACACAATAATATATAATAATATAGAATAATATACATGCATACATATAAGGTTACAGTTAGTCAAATCAATATATTAGAATATTATAATATACAAGCATACACATATCCATATGAAAATGCACATGTACAAAGTCAAGAATTCATATATTAAGTTACAAAATGCCAAATTTATATCTTACAACCTACAATCATGTTAACACATAAATGCACATGCACATATGTTCTTCCATGTCTGGCCATGCATGAATGTATGCACATGCAAAGCTGCACATCTGCACCTCCGAATGTGCATGTGGGCACGTCCACATACGTCCATGTGTTTATTCATATATATATATATTCACTGGTGGATATGTGCGCATATGACTTTATATATATACGCATATATATGAGTATGCATGTATGTGCACACAAACGTCTGCGGATACAATTTGGTGTAGTTCCCCACACCTGTACACACGCGGCCTCTGTATGTATACTGTAATTCTATCTGTATGCACATCTGCGCACGTATACATGTACACTCATGCCTTTATGGGTGAACCTGTACCAGTGCATATATGTACACATGTGTGTGGCGGGGTGCACTCACAACGCCCGGTCTGGGAATCGAAACCGCGATCCTACAACCGCGAGTCCGCTGCCCTAATCACTGGGCCATTGCGCCTCCACATATTTATATATAACATGGTATAATTATAAACAAAGGAAATCTTAGCCATTTGTCTGCAGACTGAAAAAAACGATGAACAACCTTGGTCGAATTTCGAGCCTTATTAGGTTCTCGTCAGAGGCGTCTTCATTATTCTGACGGTCTCCAGAGAAACTAGCAGCCAAACTGTTTATATATTCAACA
>NC_043009.1:24127174-24139674 GCF_006345805.1 Octopus sinensis | reverse complement strand
TAGAAATTATTTGACCTCTAGGTATAAACCTAAAGCCCGTCTTACAATGTATAAACATTTGTATAAATAGAAACATTAATAAATAAATAAATAACTTCCTGTTCTAGTGTTGCACTTAAATCTCTTAATGTATTTTCCTCTACTGATAACCTTTGACCTCTTTGATACTTTCTTTTGTTCTCTTTATATTCTTATACCTGCCTTTAACTATGTAGGAGAGGCATTTAATAGCTGTATGATGGTCAAAAGTAATGTTCTCATTTATAAATTACTAGCAGTATCGCCCGGCGTTGCTCGGGCTTGTTTCGACCCGCTGGAATTGTAATTTTGAAAAGTAAAAATTTTGTGAACATTTTTCTGGTCGAAATACACCGAAAAGTGGCGACACAGCAGTGAAAAAATCGTAAAAAATAGGGATTTTCATAGAAAAAAGCATCTTTTTGATGTAAATGATTTTTGGTGTTAACATGGTCCGATTTGAATTTCATGTTCTACGGAAGGAAGAGCAACCCTTCTTCTACCATACTCTCAATTTTGGTCAACTTGTGCCGCAGGGTCTCGGAGGAGATAGTGTTAGTTGAAGGTTACCATTCTAGGTGCCTGAGTAACAACCTCGCGGATTTACAGATAAATGAATTAATTACTATTTTACAGAATAAAATTAAATAATTCTTGAAAATTAATTAATATTAATATTTTTTGAACAAAGTAAATAATTTTTAAAACTTAAATAATAATTTTTTTTACACAAACGCGAACGGGGAAAAGAGGGTGGCGAATTCGATTTACATACCTAAATTTTTTCTTTTTCATGACATTGTAGCAAAATAGTAGTGAATTATATAAATACCAGCAGTACATTTTTTTTTCTGGGGTATTTTTTTTCAACCTCGTCACATATTTGCCCCTTTCAATTTAAACAAAGTCTTAATTAAGCAATTACGGCAGCTTAGCAATGGTTTCAATACAGGCGTGACATCTGTATCTCAATTGTTCAAAACCCTTCGAATTTTTTCGCACGTGATGATATCATAGTGAAAACTTTCAATTACGCGCGCTTAGAAGTACGCTCGCAAATTAATACTACCAAAATTTTGAAGTTCGCGCTCCGCTTGTGTGTGTGTGTGTGCGTGCTTTAGGTGTACGTAGGTATGTGTTTTTGTGTGTGTGTGTCACTGAAGCCATACATACATATATACATACATAACCTCTCTCTCTCTCTTTTCTCTCTCAGTCACTCACTACAAAAAGTGAATAAAAAAAGTTCAGTTATTTCTGTCTTTCACTCTGTCTGTCTCTTTACACACACTAACAAAAGCACTTCACTTACACACCACACTTTCTGTGTCGCATAACCCATCAAACACACACACACACACACTCACGCACGCACACATGTACATCAATGCTTTCGGAGTGAAATGTTAAAATATTGAGTTTTCTCGAATTTTGTCTTAATTGGGGGTGAAATTGAAAGAAATATATTATGGCATGACCGAATGGAGTACTTTGAAAAATCTTAGGTAAACTCTAATTGAAGAAATTGTGTGAGGAGTAAATCGTTATGTATTTATTTGTTTCTGTTTGCTGTGTTTTTTTATTTTTTGAGTAGTGGTTTAAATACTTTCAGTTTAGTCTTCCTCAAATCACTCTGTCGCTATTTACTTTCATTTTATTCGTTGCACACTGTGTGTGTGCGTGTGCGTGTGGTGTAAACCACATTAAGAAAAGCATTTGACATACACACCAGAATGTGAGTTTTCTGTAAATTTTGCTTCATTGGAGTTTAAATTTTAAAAACTGGACCTGGCATGACCCGATGCATTCTACTCTTAAAAATGCTAGGTAAATTGTAATTGAAGAAATCCTATATTGTAGATTTCTATAAGTTACAAAGGGAGGCAGATAAAATCTGCCTTTTATAATAAGAGATAAATCTCAGATTTCTGCAACAATGACCTAGATTTTCTGTCACCACAGAAATAAACTAAACTTTGTAGGTTGTGTACTTACACCCCTTCCTCCCATAATCTCCCATAATGTCCTTATTTGGGCGATTTCTGCTTCACTGATTTCTTTTGAGACTTCTTTTAGCCAATATAGTCAATCTCTTCTTCCAACATAGTAGTTTTGTGAAACGATTAGAAGTGTGATCAACATCTTCTCATATATCAGGAAATTACATCTACATTATTATGGATACATTCATCTTCTCTGAGTATGAAATATCTCCTCATATCTCCGGAAATTACACCTGCATTATTACGGATGGATTTACCTTTTCTGTGAAGCTAACAAACTTTTTTTAAAAAACCTTTTATAAAACTGTACATCATTAGAGAACTTTTGAAGTCTGCTTACAATCTAACTTTCCTTTTCATAGAACTCTCTTCGATACTTCATGAGTGTAGCCTCACCCCCTGGGATGTTTGGAAAACTCATATGTGTTTTGGCTGATGAATACGGGACACTTGCATTTGCTGCAATATTTGCAGCTTTTAATAAAGCCGTTCTTCGTTTGAAACAATTGTACTGAACAACTAATCCATTCTTGTTGCTTTTTTCTTGTTTATAATCACCCCACATTATTTTATGGTTAATACCATATAGATTTCTGGTGCATCTAAGTTAAGTACCGCATTCATTGAAACTCACTTGAATCTTAATTGTTCTTACTGAAATTATATATATATATATATATATATATAGATATATATATACATATACATATACATACATACATACGTACGTACATGTGGTGCAAAAAAGCAAAGAGAGAAGATTAATCCCTGTTCACGGCGAAGACGGGAGTCCGGATGGACCCTGTGCAAGTACAATCCGAACACAAGATAGATAGATAGATAGATAGATAGATAGATAGATAGATAGATAGATAGATAGATAGATAGATAGATAGATAGATAGATAGATAGATAGATAGATAGATAGATAGATATCAACTACCATGAAACATATTGATACAAAACGAGAATAACAACGTAAATTACTCAAAATTTTATTTAGCAAATATGATACTGTTAAAATTCATGAAGTTTCTTATCAGTTAATATGCTTAGCCATTGATTCTAGTCATACAATTATTCTATATTCTTTATTATTTTTTGTAGCAAATAACCAAAATTACTATTTCTCATTTCGCTTCACATCATCCTCGTACAAAATGAAAGGCTTTTTCAAATTGATTTTCTTCAACAGCATTTTGAACAACTCCGAAAACCATATCAGGATCAGAATCTTGCACTCTTAGCGGATGTTGAAAGTTCTTATTCAGATCCTTCATGCTGCTCATCAATGTGTTATTTTCTTCTTCTCTGGTAGGAAACGATTTGCTGGGACAACCCAAACTTCCACTCCAACTCCTAAACAGTACTTTATATTTGAGAAAGAAACACACTTTGATATAATGGCTGGTGTTGTTTTTTACCGAAATTTCAAGCCAAAGTTGTGCAGGTCCCAACGAAATATTGAGTGTTTTAGTAAGAACACCGTCTGTAAAATACAAATAAAACGAACAATTAGAGAACACACTAGTAAATAAATATATTTATAGATCTTTTCTTGATATATATATATATATATATATATATATATATATATATATATATATTATATATATATATATATATATATATACATATACATATATATTCAGCAAAATTTAGATTCAAATGATTGTGGTACTTAAATTAGATGCACCAGAATTTTGTACGGTGTTATCCATATAAATCCATAGGATGATTATAATCAAAATAAGCAACAAGAATATCTTCGGTAATTTGGTACGATCATTTCACACTACATCATTTCATTAAACATTGTAAGCATTACAACAGTTTTAAAATGTTGAGCAATCATCAGCCAATTTATAGAGGTTTCCCATCAATACATATACTTATTTTCATGTTAATTGGTAACATTATAAAGAGGGTAGATATATAGAGAGAGATGTTAATTTGAATGTTAAGAACATTAAGGTGTTAGAATTTATCTTCTGACTGAAGAATATCCTTTAAGTTGAATGGGATTTTTCAGTTGAATGGAGACAACAGAGATTTTCTATTTATAGAAGTAGGAAGAGGTGAAATAAATGTCAGAAGTTATTCCTAAAGAAAATTATAGTGGAAATGGGATTATATTGTCTCAGAGTTTACTCCTATTTGGCAATTAGATTTTGTATCAAGAAGGCTAGGTCAATGCTAAATGGTCACAATGACCAAACATATACTAAATAGTTATAGCAAATACACTTATACATATACAAATATGTATCCGCTTTGATCTATAAGAAGATTATCTTGATAACATAAATCTCTTAAACGATGAAATGAATGAAAATAGCTCAAGTAATATAGAATCTCATACTTTAAATAAACATAAATCAATTGAAGAAAGGAATCTAGTATATAAACTTAATAAAATGAATGAAAATAGTATACAGATCGCAAATAAATATGAAAATGTTAAACCAGATAAAATAAATATAAATAATAATATAAAAATCTCTCCCACAAAGAAAAAACCTAATAAACATAAATATAAGACTAAACTGAATAATGAATCTAGTAAGAATATACATAACGTTAATCTCTCCCACCCCTACATCAAATAAAAAATGCTATATGGCTAAATATCCCCTTTAACTGAGCGATCTCTACGAATATATACGGTAGATTTATGCCTCTACTAGAAAAGAACTTCCCTGCGTCCCATAAATATTATAAAATAATTTCTAATAAGTCGGTTAGATTATCATACTCTACTCTTCCTAATATGGGTACCATAATAGCTAGACTTAATAGTAAAAATATAAAGTTAGCTAGAGATAGAATAAATAGAAGCAACAATAATAATGGTAATAATAATAATAAAAATAATAATAATAATGATAATAAATAATAAAAATAATAATAATAATAATAATAATAATAATAATATATAATAATAATAATAATAATAATAATAATAATAATAAATAATAATAATAATAATGATGATGATGATGATGATGATGATGATGATGATGATGATGATGATGATGATGATAATAATAATAATAATAATAATAATAATAATAATAATAATAATAATAGCAAAAGGGGCTGATTGCTACCTAGCTCAGATACCAGGAAACCCCAAAATGGCAGAAATTCAAAAGATAGTGCTCATGCGAACTGCTCATATCCTACGCAAAATACTTTCTTTGTAATCTCAAATTTTAAAACAAATATAATTTTCGTATGGTTTTTTTAGGCATTCACTAGTACAACACTAAGTACAAAACCAAATATATGGCACCCTAGGCATAACACCAACATGGACTTCCAACTTGTTGTCTCTTGAGGTCTCTGGGTGAGACTTGGAGCCAGCTTGTGCAAATGTAAAGCAAAAGTCAAACATATAATAATAATAATAATAATAATAATAATAATAATAATAATAATAATAATAATGATGATGATGATGATGGTGATGATGATGATGATGATGATGATGATGATGATGATGATGATGAAGATGATGATGATGATGATGATGATGATGATGATGATGATGATGATGATGATGATGATGATGATGATGAATGCCCTGATGCAGTGCCAGGCATTGACTCTCATGGCTTCTGATCTTAACTGATTGGAAGTGTTATCATGTACATTGTTTTGTCTTGGTATAAAAGATGGGCTACAGCAAATATTCTGCTCAATACCACAGATTTGCTTGTCAGTTGTTTGACCTTAACCAGTTGAGCATGTCCCTTAGTGGCTGACGATATGTGCATCTCTGATCACGAGCAGAAGTAGTGAGGGAGCATCATATCCATGTGTTGAGAGGGATTCTTTGGGGTTTGAATAATTCACCTCTGGAAACATGGGTGGTTCTTTCAACATCCTTAAACAACCCTTATTCAGGGACCGTTTGAGCGGGATGCGCTACTCAACCTGAAGAAAATTCTAACTGGGCCCTACCTGCAAGGTCATGTGCTGTTTATCTTGATATGAGATCACCATGTCGCGCACATATGGTTGTGATGCATGTGCCTGGTGTACTCTTATCAAACGGGTAGTCATGATGGGTATATTGGGCTTCGTATATTTTACCCCAGTGTCACTTTGATGGCATGAACTGCTCTCTCAATCAATAATAATAATAATAATAATAATAATAATAATAATAATAATAACAACAACAACATTAATATAAATAGTGATAATTACAACATCAATAATATAGTTAATAAAAATAATGATGTGGTATGTGAGGGTAGTGAGAATGGATTAATAACTAGTAACCTCATTTTACATAACAATATAACTACTGTTAGGGGAGAGAACACTAATTCTAATAATAGCTCTAGTAACGAAAATAAAAATGAATTGTCCATAAATAATACTAATAACATGAATTATCCCCCCAGCTGTAATTGTAAAATTAGATCGAAATGTCCGGTATCTGGCCGCTGTCTGGTCCAAAATGTAATTTATAGATGTACAATAATGGCTTCAAATAATCCTTAAATCCTTTAAAATATTTTAGCCCGAAGACCGCGGCCATGCTGGGGCACCACCGCTGAAATAGCTATCTTTATTTCAGTTGTTCGGTGGATCTAAAAAAAACGTTTAAACAATCATTTTTCCTCCTTTAGGCTTAAACATAAGGCAAGTTGCACAGACCTTGGATTGCCATATCTATAAATGCATATATACATGTATATTTTATCCCCTGCTTTAGTAATTTGATTGCAGCTAGGCCGGAGCGCCGTTTTAGTGGAAAAAATCCACCCCAGGACTTATTGTCGAACCGCTAGCTTACGTAAACACACCAACGCTGGCTGTCAAGTAGTGATGGGAAACAAACACAGATACAAAGGTCCTCTATTGAATTTTACACTCTGTAAATGATAATATTTTAGAACCTGCAGTGCGCTTTGGCAGCACTGCGAATGTAATAACCTGTTAAGCAGACCAGGATAAATGTTAAATGACCAGACAACAAAAGTGATACGTAATGGATATGATCTAATTACGGTGATTTCGTCCCTTGTGCTGTAATTCTACAGATGGAATCAGATCGTTCTACCAATCAAGGCTTTCGGCCAAGAGTCGAAGGGGATGGCCAGTATAAGTATCACTGTCAACTTCCTTTAGTCAGTTACTAATCGCAATCTTTTTAGTAGATAAAAAATGTAAAGAAAAATACTTACGGATATCGGTATCTAAAAGTGGGCGCACTCCTAATTGCAGGTGAAAATGAATGCCAGTTGGAACTACTGTCATATTGACATATACTGGAAAAGACAAATATATATAATCCTTTTATTTTATCATTTATAATTATTATCATTATTATTATTATTATTATTATTATTATTATTATTATTATTATTATTATTATTATTATTATTATTATTATTATTATTATTATTATTTTTATTATTATCATCATCACCTTCTTTCAATTCTGTTTCCACTTCTTGCCGAACATCTTTCTGACACTTAGGGCAGAGAAACACACTGTATGCATTGGTAGGCCATTAAAATAAACACACGAAATTGTCCATTTACAAAGTCATGTGATAGAGAAAAGTAGAAGAAAGTGCCCAAGTGTGATCTAGTAGAGATTAACTAGCCTTGCAAGTTGATTTGTTTTAAGGAAGCTGCATGGAATCCTAGAGGTTCAAGCCACTACGACCTTCAGATGAAACTCACCTGAAGATCGCAGTTCCGTAAGACTCGGCTCCCGAGACAAAAGAAATAGAAAAAATTATCCTCTACGGCATTTACTGAGCATTCCTACCTCGTTCGTCCAACATGAAATAACGAGAATAAATATACGTATACCTCATTATACATACATGCTGTATAGTGTGCTAAGAAGCTTGCTTCCAAACTATTTGATTCCAAGTTCGCTTTGAGCAGTTGCCTTCATCTAAAGCCTCCAGTAGACTAAAGTTAAATGAGCGGATTTGATCAGCAGAAAATGAAAGAAGCCCACCGAATATATATATATACAAAATATACAATGTATATATGTATATGTATATATATATATATATATATATATATATATATACACACACACACACACATATATATATATATATATGTATATATATATATATATATATATATATATATATATATATATATATATATATATGTATGTATATATAATAAGAGGCTTTCAAATAGGAAAGCGTTGTGCTAGAACACAAAAGAGGGATAAATTCACGAAAGGAATGAAAATTAAAAACATTTACCATCTCAACTATATCCCAGACCGACGGTTTCTAACTATTTCCAGCAAAAAAATGATTCGCCGAAGGCAAGTTTCTTCAGTGGGACAGCCTTCATAATCCTGACGTACAGACTGCTAATAATAATTTATTATTACCCTATTTTATTATATATATATATATATATATATATATATTATATATATATATATATATATAGCCTTAATAGGTAGCCTTAATACACAAATAAAGAAATTTTATCCACCAGTGCGGTATTGAGCACTCATTCTCATTCTATATATATGTGTATATATATACGTAAATGTCGAACAACGAGAATGAGTGCTCAATACCGCACTGGTTGATTAAATTTCTTTATTTGTGTATCAAGGGTACAATTTTTCAAGCCGATCACATGAAGGAATGGTTTTCTTCTCCATGTTATTAAGATGTTAAGATATTCTTAACATGAAGCCTATTGTAGCCTTAATATGCACACACACACACAAACACATAAACACACACAAACATATGCACGCACGCGCACATATGTATGTGTGTTTGAGTGTGTGTATGTCTTTTTGATTGTGCTTGTCCCCTGATTCCACCACTCCATAATTGTGTGGCGGTGTACTTTTGTCTTATAACTTTTACTTTTTCGGAAAAAGACCAAACGGCACAATTATCAGACAACGCAAAAAATAATTCCCGTACTGGAGTCAAATTAACAAAACCAGAGGTCGCCTAACTTTTTCGACCCTCGACCTCCTTTAGTCACTTCTCCTTCCACACGGAGCACCTTCCACATTTAAAGTATATTAATACCCTACCCTGTGGAGGCGCAATGGCCCAGTGGTTAGAGCAGCGGACTCGCGGTTGGAGGATCGCGGTTTCGATTCCCAGATCAGGCGTTGTGTGTTTATTGAGCGAAAAACTAAAGCTCCACGAGGATTCAGCAGGGGGTGGGGGGTGGCCCTAGCTTTCTTTCACTCTTTCTTCCTGTTTCTTGAGTAACGCTGCAATGGACTGGCGTCCCGTCCAACTGGGGCGAACACATACGCCACAGAAACCGGGAAACCAGTCCCATGAGCCTGGCTAGGCTTCAAAAGGGCGCATGAATAGATGATGAATGAATGAATACCCTACCCTACTGTACCATATCTTAAATGCATACGGCAATTAAAATTTTAGCTAAAATTTACATGTATGGCAAATTAAGAAATTCTATTAATATGACTTTTTTTTACATTTAAAACTACATGTTCGAGTATTGAGTATGAAACAGTCAATTTTTATGAAATGTGAAAAACGCGTCATATTGCTAGAATATTGTTTATTGAAATTGTCAGCATCACTGTGAGGGATGAGCATGGGCTGACTAAGTATATCAAGCAGTTCATGTGGGTGAACTGCTCTTTCGCACGCCGACCACCATTCGACCCCTTGGCTATCACCAATAGAAATTCCTCGGACTCCCTTTGGCGACCCTTGGACTAAACAATATGTTCATGTTGGAACGGGACATAAAACAGCAATTATTGCAAATAATACTTACACCATGGAAGATTGTCTAATAATATGGAACAATGTCCTGCTTTTTTTTTCCAATTACACTTAAGAATTTTCATTTGCAAATCTCCAATTTCCGATCCTTTAGTGACCGATTGTTCATTTTGAGAATCCATATTCACCACATTATTCTCTTTTACCATTTCTTCTGAAAGAGATCTTCCATCAGCAATTACATCTGTAAATATAATGAAGTTAAAGAAATTATTTAGATAAGTATGCCGACTCATCATGACATGGCTATCGTGTATAATGCGATACACAAATGGTATTGCTTCCCAACCAGCACTTTGGGAAAATATCTTCTAATATAACTTCAATAACTTCAGACTGACCAAACACTCGTGAGTAGATTTGGAAGCCCGTCGCATATATATATATATATATATATATATATATATATATATATATTGATAGTAATGGTAAGACAACAAAAGAATGAAAGAAACCTCGATATTGTGTAAATAGAGGAAGTTATCTGTAAATATATGTGACAATTATCATGGCTACCGAATAATTGCCACTTATTATATTTACAGATATATATATATATGTATATATATATATATATATATATATGTAAATATATATATGTATGTATGTATGTATGTATGTATGTATGTATGTATGTGTATATGTATATATATGCGAGGAGGTATCAAGCACATCCTGGGCTAGTTCTGTACTGCGCCGACAGATGGCAGCGCATGGCCGCGTGTGCGGTTAGAGTTAGCCGTGAGCTTCATGTGGTAGTGTACAGAATGATATAGCTGTGTTTATATCGCTACCGGTTTGGCTATGCTGCAAGTTGGTAAGAGCGAACTTGAAGTGTTTGTGGAAAATGTGTGCGTCTTTCAGGTTGGTGTTTTTGTGGAAATTATGTATGTGTAGTGGTGCAATGTGTATAACTTGTGCAGGTGTACGCATACATAACTGGTTTCGTTAGTGTGTTTTCTTTCTGTATTGGTTAAGATCGCAGGGGCGTTATGAGCGCATGCTTTACATGTAAACCCATGTGTGTATATATATATATATATATATATATATAGAGAGAGAGAGAGAGAGAGAGAGATTAGATAGATAGATACATGCACTCATACATCTGCGTATGTATGTGTGTGTGTGTGTGTGTGTATGTATGTATGTATTACAACACACCACACACACACACACACCAGTACTGACCAATTCTTAGATCCACATTTTCACACCTACACATACACACACGCGCGCATGTGAAGATAATCACCCCTCTTCCACATGCACATACAAACTCTCTTACACACATGCACGCGCAGCTTCTTTTTGGGATCACCACTACTGTATTATCTCCCCTCCTCCCTAGCTCTCCTGTCTGACCCTTCTGTCTGGCATTCGCCATGATAGATCGCTAGCCACTACACATTCTTTATTTTCTCTACTTGTTTCTTTCTGTCTTCCTTTCTGTAGAAAAGCGTAAGCTCGAAATGTTAAAGACTTTTCACTTCCCGAGCGCTATACTAATACATCTGTTTGTTGTCTACACCACCTGTCTTCGTCTTTTGTTGTTGTTTTTTTTTTGGGGGGGGGGGTGAATTCTCCCTATATGTTTATATATATCGATATACATGTATTCTTTTATTTTTTATTCTTTTATTTGTTTCAGGTATTTGACTGCGGCCATGCTCGAGCACCGCCTTTAGTCGAACAATTCAACCCCAGGACTTAATATTTGTAAACCTAGTACTTATCTAATTTTTTTTTCTTGCCGAACCGCTAAGTTAATGAGAAGTCAACACCCCCACATTGGTTGTCAAGAGATGATGGGGCTACAAGCACAAACTCACAAATACATACATACATACATACATACATATATATATATATATATATATATATATATATATTATATATATATATATATATATAATATATATATATATATATATATATATACATATATACATATATACATATAGATATATACACAGGTGGTCACAGTTAATCAACATGTTGACTTCGTTAATCGTTAATCAAATAATCCGTTAATTCTTTGAAAATGTAACGAAAGTTAATCCGTTAACGTTAACTTTCATTGAAAAAAGGCATAACAACAATTTAATACCCCACCGACTTTGTTGCCTCATAACTTCCAGACAAATGGATAATTTTAACGAAACTTCCACCATATAATCACTTATATCCTCTCGATTAAGTGTTTGTAAGATGGCATGGAAAATTAATTTTCGAGGCGTGCGGGAAAGGAGTTTCGGAAAATTTACAGGGCCTGATATTTTCCCCCTCATAACTTTCTGGAAAATAGGTGTGTTTTTAATGAAATGTGCTACTAATATATTTGAAACAGTGCAGATTACGATTACAAAGAAATTTGTGGGCAAAACAAAGTTGTGAAATTTCTATTTCTGTGATCACTGGTATGTCATAATCTACGACTTTTTATCATGGACTGGAAGTTGGAACAAGAAGCCAATTGTACTTTGAACTTGGGAAGTCTGTTTCATGGACATTGAGCATACTTCGGCAAGCTTACGGGGACAAGGCAATGGGTCGTACGCAATGTTTCTAATTGCAAGGGTGCTTCAAAAGTGGAAGATCGTCCTTGGAGTACGATGAACAATCAGGAAGACCTGTCACGAGTGTCACTCCGGAAATGGGGAGAAATTTCATCCGCTTGTGT
>NC_043009.1:24102174-24124674 GCF_006345805.1 Octopus sinensis | reverse complement strand
TGTTAAAAATGGAGTCTTTCACAATGATAAGAAAATGTTGTGGGGCTTTTTGTTTAAACAGTTTACATGAAAGTCTTCAAAATAGGTAGTAAAATAAATTTGTAATTATTTAAGTTCATCAAAAATCATGGTTAAAATCATATATATATATGTATATATATATATATATTTACTAGACTAGACTAGACTAAACTACTTGTGACCTGTGAGGTTGAAGGTACACGAAAAAACGGCATATTTCGGGAACTCGTGGTCCTATTTACGCGAAACTTGTTTTATTCCGTTTGTATTCACATTTCAATGGTACCTTTACTTCCAAAGTGCTTTTCCATTATGCGCGGTTTGGCTGTTTATAAAGGTACCCGAAAAAGCATCGTATCTCATGAACGTGTGGTCCGATTAACAGGATACATGTCGTATTCCGTTTATACGACTATACGTATATGCAGCATATTTAATGTATTCAGTTTGTAGATGGATGATTAAGACGGTACGCTGACACAGTCGCTGATACGTCGTAAAAAATGCTTAGTGACATTTTTTCTGGCTCTCTACGCTCCGAGTTCGAATCCAGCCGTGGTCAACCTTACCTTTTTATCCCTTCGGAGTCGTTATCATATCAATCATGTGCCGGTGTCGACGTAATCAGTCTTTGCAGCTCCCCTCAAAATTGTCGGCCTTGAAATCTACAACTGACTGGTGACCCGTTCAAGAGGGATGTCGTAATATGCCATGGGAACTGGGCAACCGGTGTAAGGAAAGTAAAACAAGAAAAAAAAACAGATAGATAAACAAAAGTCCTGAAAATTATTTGGAGGCGCCCAGTGCCCAACTGACACTTATTTTATAAACCTACAAAAGAATGAAAAGTTAAGTCAACTACAGCGGAATTTGAACTCAGAATGTAAGAACGGAAGAAATGCCTCTAAGCAGCTTGTCCGATAATTTTCGATATGTAAATAAGATGGTCTATGGTTGAATCGTTAGCTGGTTAAATCGTTAATACGGGTGGCAAAATGCTAAGTGGCATTTCGTCCGACCTTACGTTCGGAGTTCAAGATTCGGCGAGGTCGACTTTGCCTCTCAACCTTTCGGGGTAGATAAAATAAGTACCAGTTGAACATGGGTGTCGACATAATTGACTGACTCACTTCCCCACCCCCATCATTGCTGGCCTTGTGCCAAAATTTGAAACCAAATTAAAAGATCTATGATAACCAATGACAAATGAGATAGAGGTGCTTGCAGTTCTTGGAACCAACCATTAAACTGAAAATATATCCCTTATGAAAAACCGTGGACGAGCCTCGAATTATTATAAATAGTTCTTTAATTTTGATATTCCGTTGTATATTTAACTGTCAGTTGTGATTTAAACATACTGATACCAGCTTAATCCACTCATATAATAAAAAGTAGGAACAATGTTAGTGTTTTACATTATATTTGCTGGGATATTTCCATAATTCTACATTTGCAAATTGGCACAAAAATAAATGTGTTAATGAAATGAAAGCCAAACGTATACAACTTAAAGAAATTTAATCGCATATTTATTGAGCAGAAAACAGTTCTTATATTTATATAATCTAATCATTAAAAAGATTTTATGCATTATTTTCTATCAATGGGTTTCATTTATATTTCTTCGTATTTTTCCCACCGATTATAACCATATGAAAATTTCACTTAAATTTATTCATTTATTTATTCATACATTCATTTTAAAAATCTTTGCTTCTAAACATTTTTGTGCCAAATGAGAGAATTTTCTTTCTCATTTTCCTTACCGAGGTATCCGTTTCTGTAAATTTGGCCAAAATCAAATCCTTCTAACTCTGAAAGACTTTTAATATTTGGACTCAAGTTTTTCACAGGGCGATTTTCATTGGAGTGCCAGCGCTTTTTGTTGCAACCAAGATTATTTGAATAACGGCGGAATCCAACACTATAGTTTATTTTGAAACATGATTTGATTTCTTGGCTGGATCTTACTACCGAGACTGTAAGCGTCAGATGTAGATAATGATGGGAGTATTCGAACGTCATGGTGCCTGAGCCTTCTGTAAAACACGAAAATTATTGGAATTAGCGATTAAAGAACAAGTAAATAAACTGATATCTAATTACATATATATGTACCATTCTTTCTCTTTCTCTCTCTCTCTCTCTCTCTCTCTCCTCCGAAATATATACACACATATACACATACATACACACATAGATGTACACATACACATGCACACGCGCGCGAGCACACACAGACAATCAAAACTAAATAGAGATCCTACATTATACAGTGAGCAAAGATGTTAACATTGTCTTGCTCGGTTTTCGGTTTATAGACTGTATCAGTTGTAACTCTTTTCAGATATAAGAATACCAGAGTGTTACCTGACAAGTAGCTTTTGGAATATACTTTAGACACCATGGATAATATCAAGAAATACGTCGTGCGTACAACATAATCATAAAATAGCTCCTATCAAGAATTTTAGTGCTGACACACCAAAAGGATGAAATAAATACAATTTTTCAAAAGAAAAATATTTATTACTTCAAATTACAGAAAACAAGTTTGCAATTTGTGTATTTGCAGTAAATATACATCACTACTTTTCTAAATTTTACTAACATACGTCTTCAAAGTTATTAAAAAAATGTGTATTTTGAAAGAACGTTATCCATGTCTTCCACCAATCTTTGCATGTACATCCATCTTACGCCTCTCATGTCAGGTATGGGCATTCTTTCTCACGGTCGGGACCGCATGGGACATGATTCATCGTCAGGCGGTCGCACTTCTCAAAATTGTTTTTAGCCGTTTGCAGCTGTCTATGACTGTTCTATGTTAACTTCCTCTTTATCTCTCTTACTCTCCTCCTCCTCCTTCACTGTCTCTGTGATTCTTTCTCTCACATTGTGTGTATATGTTTAGCCTTCATTTACTCACTACATTTTATAAAGCCTTGTGTGTGCATTCGCCCTGCACCTCTGACGATAACACGCAATTTATCTTTCTTTTACACTCTCTTCCCCCACCTTCCCCGCCTCCCTCCATACGATGTAAAGCGTGACTAGAGAAACAATAAATCAACCAACCAACCAACCAAACAAACAAACAAACAAACAAACAAACGACTAACCAACATTTATATCGATTATTAAATTGGTTTCATTACAAGATTTCAGATCAAAATTTGTGCACGACAAATTCAAAATTAAAAAGTGAATTTCAAATGTGTGGGGGGATTCCAATCTCTGCGATTCGGGGCATGGCAAAGATTGGAAACTCAGAAGAAAACAAAACAATACAATATTAGTAAGAAAGGATTTAAGATAGAGGAAGAAACATAGCATAGTAATTCAAACTACGCACACATGGTGATGGTCAACTGGTGACCGAGTATGACCACTTCCTGTATACCTATTAAGTCCATGCAAACGTTCTGAGAGACCAAGGAGTTCTTGAGCGTTGGTTTTGAATAAGTAAAGTGTTTCGCAACATTCTGCTCACGTTTCAGCTTCACAGAACTTCATGACCAGAAACCTACCGCACTTTAGGGTTTTATTAGAGTTTATTCGAACGTCATGGTCTAAAGGAAGGTCTAAAGAGAATTAGGAATTGTTCTCTCCCAGTGGTTCATATGGCAATTAACCTGTAGCAGGGAGCCTGACAATTACTACTACTGCGGATAAGATAAGACCTGCGAACAATAGGGGCTAAAAGGGGGTTACATACTCCTCAAAAGACTGGAACTCCCATGTTAAGGCCCTACTACCGGATGCATGCTCATACACGCATGCACACATACATACACACACACGCATACTCACTCTCACTCTCTTTCAAACACGCACACATTTATATATAAATTATAACAAATGGTCGACTCCATATTACTTAAAGTTTTGTGGATGCAGGATACACCATGTCAACTGACATTGAGGCTCAGATTGCTAAAAGGATTATAAGAAAATTAAAATCTTTATTACGAAGAAAGCAACGTTAATTATATGCTAACCGACTGAGGGATTTGCTTCTTAAATTCAGGAAAATAAAGAACTATTAGCACGATTTTTTAAAGAAATTAACACTATCTCATTAACGCACAATATAATTATACTCACTGAGAAATCTCTGTTTAAATGTGTAACCATTTCGCGACGCCTCTATAAATATTCCGGTTCCTACAATTGAGAATCGAACGCATACTGAAAAATAAAATAAATGGAATTTATATATACGAGGGATGTTCATAAAATATTTCCACTGAACCACTTTCCAAAGACTGAGATAAGCAAAACTTGGCATAATTATAAGTTCTTCTCTGTATAGCCACCACCAATGGTGACATACTTCTCCCAGTGCTATGAAAACCTCGTCTCTAGAAGTTGCTCGGTTGCATCTGGAGCCAAGACTTTACCTCGGAAATTAGTTCATCATTCTCCGAAAATTGCTTCCTCTTCAAAAAAGACTTCAAGGTTGAAAAGAGGTGGGAGTCAGATTGTGCGAGGTCGGGAGAGTAAGGGGGACGAGGAAGGATTTCATAGCCGCAGGAGAGTGCTTTCTTTTAGCAACATATGCATTGTTAACTGGGGCGTTGTCTTGGAGGAGGCGAACTCCTTCGGTTAGCATGCCACCTTCTCTGCTTTGATGGCATCCTGCAATTTCTGCAGTAGAGAAGCATAATATGCCCTGTAAATTGTGGTGCCCTTTGCCAGAAAATCCACCATCACGACTCCGCACAAGTTCCAAAAAACTATGAGCATCACCTTGCCTGCTGAGGGCTGGACACGAGCCTCCTTTGGAGATAGTGAGTTATTATGCTTCCATTGCTTCGACTAGACTTTAGTCTCAGGATGATAGTGATGGACCCATGTTTCATCCTGTGTGATAAGTCTGCCGAAAAAATCCTCGTTTTCTTGATACTTACTAGCCTCGTTTGTATTAGCCTGAGTTGCTGGATCAATTTTTGTTCCTTTAAGAATATTGTAGAACGGAAAATTTTCATTGATTGGAATCTAAATACTAATCTCTATAGAAATTTATTACTTCAAGAAAAACATTAAATTTGAATTACTTTTAATTTGTACGATTATAGATAACAACTCGGGCTGTAACTTCTGAGTCCGAGTCAGGCGCGTGTGAACGATGTAGAGAGAACGTCTGCTACGAATAATACTTTTTGACACAGGGCATTTCTAAGACGACCGGTAACAACAGTGGCTGACTGTCGTGAGATATCTTCTACGTTTCACCTTTTATTTATTTCAGCCATTGCACAACCGCCATGCTGGAGCACCACCTTTAGTCGATCTAGCAAATCGACCCTAGGACTTATTCTTTGTAAGCCTTGTACTTATTCTATCGGTCTCTTTTGCCGAACCGAGTTACGAGGGACGTAAACACACCAGCATCGGTTGTCAAGCGATGCTGGGGGGACAAACACAGACACACAAACACATACACGCAAACACACACACACATACATTTATATATATATATATATATATATATATATATAATATATATATATATATATATATATATACATATATACGACGGGCTTCTTTCGGTTTCCGTCTACCAAATCCACTCACAAGTCTTTTGTTGGCCCGAGTTTATAGTAGAAAGACACTTGCCCAAGGTGCCACGCAGTGGGACTGAACCCGAAACCGTGTGGTTCGTAAGCAAGCTACTTACCAACATTTCACAAAAGTAAAGTCAAGACGAAGATTCGATTGTAATCTTTGTGAAGAGTTACATCAATCTTTTTTAAAATATCAAAATCAAATAGACTGACATGATTGATATTATGGTACACAGAATAAGAACTGGATCCTACAGAAATTCTAGAAATTACCAAAGTTTACAATCGAATCGCGCTCTTCGTCTTAACTGTTTAATATTGGGAAGAGTTACGCCAATCCTTTTTAAAATAATAATAATAATAATAATATAATAATAATAATAATAATAATAATAATAATAATGATGATGATAATATCTTGAGAAGTGCATGGGAGCTTGAGAAGTACAAGGAACAAATAGGGGCTGAAATAAGCGTGGAGCACTTGCAGAAAACA
The DNA here is from genome assembly GCF_006345805.1 of Octopus sinensis. Classification (NCBI taxonomy): domain Eukaryota; kingdom Metazoa; phylum Mollusca; class Cephalopoda; order Octopoda; family Octopodidae; genus Octopus; species Octopus sinensis. The sequence continues at coordinate 24,118,584 of NC_043009.1, read as the reverse complement.
GCGCTACTTGAACCTGCTCGAATACTCCAGAAAGTGCTTGAAAATAAGTGGTGTTACCTTAGTTCACTGGTAGTGAACACCTGACACCGTAGTAAATCTCCAGTGTTAGAAGCTGAGCAAAGACAATGATGATAATAATAAAATAAATATTGAGATGGTTCGACTAAAAGTGGTATTCCAGCATGACAGTTGTGGAATGACTGAAATAAATAAAACGTAGAAGATATTATCTCACGTTGGTCAGCCACTGTTGTTTACCGAATTGTTAGGAAATTACGTCCTGTTAGTTTCCTATGGGAAATAGGTGCAGGAAATAGGCTTTCAATGATAGCTGCATCCCCGTGATTATATATTAATATATTATATACTAAGTTGAAATAGTTTACAATAGCTTTTTTTTTTAGTATACAAACAGAATTGTTAGCATTCAAGCAATTTTAAGAGGAATTTATTAAGGGTAGCGGTTAGGTTAGAATTGGGGTAGAACTGAGATGTAATATATTGTATGAAATTTGAGTTCAGGCTGTTTTCAAACTGCTCCCATGCTAACTGAATATATACACTAGTATGCGTATTTGTATGTGAATATATACATGCACATATATACACATACACACACACACACACACACACACACACATATATATATGTATGCATATATGTATGTATGTATGCATGTATGTATGTATGTATGTATGTATGTATGTATGTATGTATGTATGTATGTATGTATGTATGTATGTATGTATGTATGTGTGTGTGTATCTATGTATGTCTATATATATACATATAGATCAGTGGCGACTTCGGCACTCGGGCTGTGCGGTCTTAGTCCGAGTATAAATTTAGTAAAGCAAACGTGTATTTGCAAGCTGATTTCATTTCTGCCAACACTGACTTCAAGTATGTAATTGAAGCCAATAACTCGGGCTCCTTTATCTGCGACAGGTCGCAGTTCATTTACCTTCGTTAAGCGTCTGGCGGTCGTCTTACAAGTGCCCTGTGTCAAAAAATAAGTTAGGTAATTATTCTATCGGTCTCTGAAGCGCTGAGCTGCTGGTTTAGGAGGGCACACACACGAACAAAAACTGGCTCTGAAACAAAGGTGGGAGACCAACTCAAAAACATTCATTCGCTGACTCAGGCACATACTAACACACACACACCTATACATACACACACGCACATACACACACACACACACATGTTTGACTTTTGCTTTATGTCTGTACAAGTTGGCTCCAAGTCTCACCCAGAGACCTCAAGAGACAACAGGTTGGAAGTTCACGTTGTTGTTATGCCTAGTGTGCCATATATTTGGGGGTTTTTTTGGGTGTTGTACTAGTGAATGTCTAATACATAAATTTTAAAAAACCAAAAAAAAGTTTGTTTTAAACCTTGGGATTACATAGAGAGTATTTTGCGTAGGATATGAGCAGTTCCCATGAGCACTATCTTTTGAATTTCTGCCATTTTGGAGTTTCCTGGTATTTGAGTTAGGTAGCAATCAGCCCCTTTCGCTATCATTCCCAGGGCACCTATGACAACAAGTATTGTTTTAGTCTTCAGGTTCCACATTTTGCTGATTTCTATTTCAAGATCTTTATATTTGCTCAGTTTCTGGTAGGTCTTGACAGATACGTTTATATCGATTGGGACAGTCATATCAATGTGGAGGCATGTTCTTTGTCTGAAGTCTTTCAATATGATGTCTGGCCTATTTGCATCTATCTTTCTGTCAGTTTGAATGGTGAAGTTCCAGAGGAGTGAGATGTCGTCATTTTCAAGCACTGGAGGTGGATTGTGTTCCCACCAGTTTTTTTCATAGGGCAAATACAGGTTTTTGCGAAATACCCAGTGAATATATTGTGCAGCTCTATCATGCCTGTTGAGGTACTCTGTAGGCGCTAGAAGACTGCATTTGGAGACAACATGATCAATGGTTTAATTTTGTTGTCGGCATACACGACTTGTTGGGCTACTGCCGTTCTTTAATATGCTGGCCTGGTAGTTTCTTGTTGGTAGGCATTGATCTTGAGCTGCTATGATAAACCCCTCTGTTTCAGATTTTAAGCCAGAGGCCATTAGCCATTGATGGGTCAGGGCTTTGTCAATATCTGCATTATTCGCTCTCTTTAGGTATTAGCCATAGAGAGGTTTTTCTTGCCATTTATTATTCAGAATATCTAAGGCCGCAGTTTTGGCACGGGTTTTCATGCGCCTAGCTTTTTCTGTGCTTGTTTCTTGTATGTCTATCTCTAATTTCGAAATCTGCTGTATTTGGAATTCACTTAGATATTCCTTTGCCTGCTTTGTTACTGAGTATGATGCTTTCTTGTTTTCATGTTTTGAGATATGTTTTAACATCCAGTCCCCAGACTTTTTCAGGTAGGTGTCTAGGCCAATTGTAGCAATCTTCATTGTTATTGCCAGTTGCAGAAGACCACGGCTTCCTTCTTTTCTTGGCAGATAGAGTCGTTCTGTATCTGCCTTAGGGTGGTGCATTCTATGCATTGTCAACAGTTTTCTTATTTTTCTGTCGAGCTGACATATTTCAGTAATTGACCAGTTAACGATATTGAAACTGTAATTCACGACTGGTATGGCTAATGCATTGATCGCTTCGATCCTGTTTCTTGCATTCAGCTCTGTCTTGAGTATTGCTCTCACTCTTCGATAACATTCTCTCCTGATCCTTTCCTTCATCTCTGAATGCCTTATTCCGTTCCCTTCAATTACCCCTAGGTACTTGTAGCTCTCCGCTGGGTCTAGTTCTTTTATGACATTCTGCTTGTCGAGGTTAACGTTAGATGTTTCTGTCATTTTTCCTTTGATAAAGGTAACTTTTGCACATTTATCGAGGCCGAATTGCATTCTGATGTCGTCACTGAATTGTTTGACTATCGCTAGTAAGCTCTTGAGTTGTTGGTCATTTTTTGCAAAAAGCTTTAAATTATCCATGTAAATGAGATGATTTATATTTTTATCAAACATTTTATACCCGTACGGTACGTCATTGAGCAGTTTTGAGAGAGGTATTAAGGCTAAACAAAAGAGGAGTGGTGACAGTGAGTCCCCCTGGAAAATGCCACACGAAATTTTTACATCACCAGCATTTAGGGATTCATTGTCACTGTTCAGAGTTAGTGTGGTTCTCCATGATCTCATACTTACAGTGAAAAAGTTTCGCAGAGTAGGTGCTATCTTATCCATTTCCAGGCATTTCCTAATCCAGCTATGTGGTAGGCTATCAAAAGCCTTTTTATAGTCTATCCAGGCTATTGATAAGCTTTTGTGTCGTTTGTGACAATCTTCTAAGATCATCTTATTGATGAGTAGTTGATATTTACAGCCGTAGGATCCACATTTACATCCTTTCTGTTCCTTAGGGAATATGCTGCTGTCTGTTAAAAAACTATAGGTATATTCCGTCAGGACAGATGTTAGTGTTTTGTACATAGTTGTTAAGCAGGTTATGGGTCTATAGTTTTTTGCTTCATTTGTTTCTTCACTTTTTGGAAGCAGGAATGTTAACCCATTAACTAGCCAAGGAGGAATCCTACTAGGGTGTTGCAAAACATCATTGTACAGTTCTGTTAGCAGTTCATGGCACTCTGGGAAGGCATTCAGCCAGAAGTTAGGAATTTTATCCTTTCCTGGGGACTTCCATTTATTATTATTATTATTATTATTATTTTTATTATTATTACTTTTTTTCTTCTTTCAAATTTGCTTCCATTTCTTGCCGAGTGTCTTCCCGACTCCTAGGGCAAAGAAACTCATAATATACATTGGTAGGCCATTAAACCAAACTCAATAGTTCGTTCATTTTTTTTATTTTTTTATTTTTTTTAAAGTTAAATTAAAATACATGAGCAGCAACAGTTCTCACATCGACAATGCTCTTCTCAGTATGTGTGATGTACCAGTTAAGACAATCTTTTGAACTTCTTGCAGGGATGGTAAGCCAGGGATCATTCTCATATAATTTTCGGTTCCCTTCTTGATCATTCCTAGTGCTCCTACGATCACTGGTATTGTAACCGCCTTGAGATGCCACATTTTCTCAATTTCAATGAGTAGGTCTTTATTATTATTATTATTATTATTATTATTATTATTATTATTATTATTATTATTATTATTATTATATTATCATTATTATTATCATTATTATTATTATTATTTATTATATAAAATTCCTTGGATAAGAAAGTTGCAAGTGACAGAAACGAAAGGTGGATGTAAAACCTCAAATGTGTTTGTTCAGAGTGAAGAAAGACGTATACTTACATCTTTCGATATAATATAGATGTGTACAGCATTTTCCGATGTTCCCACTCCAAGAACAGCTCATTGATCCAATGGTCAATTGTTTATTCTCGGTATCGATATCTGCCACGTTATGATCGAACATTCGATCAAAATGAATCTTCTCTGTCAGTTCCTCCAAAATTGCCTTCACAGCAATATTCGTTTCTGTAAATGTAATAAAGAGAAAATAATTAGCGAGTAAAATATAAGTATATAATATGAGATGGCAGTAAGGTGTAATGAGATTGACTTATACACTCGTGTATGCATGTGTGTGTGTGCGTGCATGTATATTTATTTATTTAGATAGATAGATAGATAGATAGATAGATAGATAGATAGATAGATAGATAGATAGATAGATAGATAGATAGATAGATACATAGATGATGGATGGATGGATGGATGGATAGACGGACGGGCGGACGGATGGATGCATGGATGCATGGATAGCTAGCTAGCTAGATAGATAGATAGATAGATAGATAGATAGATAGATAGATAGATAGATAGATAGATAGATAAATAAATAAAAAGTAAAATAAAAAATAAAAAAAGAAAAAGAAAAAAGAAAAGGAAAAGGAACAAAAGAAAAGAGAAATGAAAAAAGAAGAAAAAAGGGGAAAAAAGGGGAAGAGGAAAAAAAACGATCAATAGGGATGGTGTATCACAGTGTTATGATATATGGTGTAAAGGGGAAAGCAAGTAAGGTTTATCCGTGGGAAGAAAAGCCTACGAAAAAGACCATGGTAACCTTGGTCAATATTGTAATATGTTACCACATTTGTTTGCGAATAAGCAACTCTCTGTTTTCAATTTCTGGGTTCATAGGATTATGCTCAAGGTGGCTTCATCATTCATACGTGCCATCCTTGCTACATTCACCCATCTTTTTTTAAAACATTCGCTAGACAAAACTAGCCTCTCTACTCTCACTTTCCTTTTCAAGTGGTACTTGAAGAAGTTGATGAGAGATTGACCAGAGAGGAAGGAAGGTAGATAGATAGATAGATAGATAGATAAATAGATAGATAGATAGATAGATAGATAGATAGATAGATAGATAGATAGATAGATAGATATGTTTCTTTATTAGCCACACAGGGCTGCACACAGATAGAACAAATTACAAGGTAGAGCTTTTCTTTTGAAAGTTTAAAAAAAAAAATAGGAAGGGGGAGTTTCGATCAAAAGGGATCGTAAAAGGAGAGAAAGAGAACAAAAAAAAGGGGGGTTAAAAAAAAGGGGGGGGGGAAAAAAAAAAAAAACTGATCAATAGGGATCGTTATCACAGAAATGTCAATATGAAGTGTAAAGGGGAGGACAGGTGAGGTTTACCCGTGGAAAGAAAAGCCTACGGAAAAGACCACGGTAACCTCGGTCAATGGAGTCACATGTTATATTTCTTTTTTTTTTTTTTTGCGAATAAGCAACTCTCTGTTTTCAATTTCTGGGTTCATAGGATCATGCTCAAGGTGGCTTCGTCATTCATACGTGCCATTCTTGCTACATTCACCCATCTTTTTTTAAAACATTCGCTAGACAAAACTTGCCTCTCTACTCTCACTTCCCTTTTCAAGTGGTACTTGAAGAAGTTGATGAGAGATTGACCAGAGAGGAAAGTGTTTGTCTCCAATCCTTTCAGACGCGTCCACCAGATACATTCTTTCGCCATAGCCACAAGGATGATGAAAATAGCTCTTCCTTCCCGTTTGAAGGAGGGAGGCGTGACAATATTGACGATAGACTCAGCTGATAAACCGACTCGTCCCACACGTGACAGTAGTTGTTCGACATAAGCCCACAGGTCGGAAATTGTTGGACACTGCACGAGTGCGTGCAGAACGGTTTCGTCGCTCTGACCGCATCTCGGGCAGGTCGGCCCCGTGTTTCTCGAGCCGTGTCTGTAGAGCTTATCCCGAATGGGTAGCGCTTCTCGGTAGCACTGCCAGGCCAGGGATCTCTGGAAGTTGTCCATGGGCCCTGGCCCGAAATTTGTCCTGAACAGGCGGGTCAGGTACTCCTCGTCGACGTCTAGGTTCGCCCCGAGCTCGTCGTCGTACCTCCCCTCCACTAAACCCCTATAGAATGCTTTGGTTGTGTTGAAGTCACTCAAGGTCGACCCAGGACGGCAGAGTTGCTTGAGAGCAACGCGACACTCGCGGTGCCATTCGCCGTTCTTCGGCCTCTTTTTGATCCACGACTGCAGTTCGGTCATGGAGACGAGCTGCGGGAAAGCGTGCCTCACAAACGGCGACCACACCTGTTCACCGTCGTCTACATAGAGCCAGAGATGTCGCAGTCTCAGCGCGTGTCTGCGCATCATCAACCACGGCATGCCCAGCCCTCTTTTAACGGGTGTTGACAGCAAATGGATCGCCTGACCATCGGGACGCATCCTTTCCACAAGAAGCGAAAGAGAATGCGTTGTAGTTTGGTGATGGTAGGGTCGGGACAAGGTACGACGGTCAGGCGGTAGTAGATGACGGACGCGATGTACGTGTTCGCCACCTCCGCCCGACCTTTTAGGGACAGTTTCCTCTCGGCCCATTGCCGGGCGAGAGTGACCACCCTACTCGTTATCTCGTTCCAGTTCTTCTCCACTTGGAGGTCCGGACCAAACCAGACCCCGAGCAACTCAACCGGGCCGTCGGTCCAGCGTCCCACGACGGAGGCCGTGGTGGACGGCATGGGCTTGCTTCTCCAGGTGCCTAGTCGCAAGCCCACTGACTTTTCCCGGTTGATTTTCGCTCCTGTCACCGCTTCGTAGTTTTTCAGTGTCTCGCCGACCTGCTCGATGTGCTCGTGGCTAGACACTATGACGGTGACGTCGTCCGCGTATGCAGACACGCTCGTCCCGCATCCCAGTTCTCGCGGGATGCCTCTCAAGGTTGCCAGCTTCCGCAATAATGGCTCGAGAGTCAATACGTATAGAAGCGACGAGAGGGGGCATCCCTGACGGACCGAACGTGCGATGTCGAAGGGTCTCGATAGATGTCCATTCACGCGAATTACCGAACGGATGCCTCTGTACAAAGCGGCTATCCAGCCGCGGAAGACGGGACCGAAGCCAGCCGCTCCGAGGACCGCCTCCAAGTATCGATGGTCCACCCTATCGAAAGCTTTCGATTGATCCAAATTGATCAGTGCCCCACCCATGCCAGGTTCGTTAACTACCCTGTCTATGATGTAGCGCATCAGGTGGAGGCTGCCATCGCTTCCTGCACTTCCGCCGCCGTGATGGCACCTTCGCAGCACCCTGCCTTTCTTGTCGAGAGTCGTGGTAGGCTATGTAGGTAGGCACTGAAGTCCACCCTACGTTCTTGCCCTCCACTCGTTCCGAACAGTCGGGCAAAATGCTGCTGAAAGGCCTCACACATTTTACTTGGCTCGAGCAATTCGCGCCCCTGTTCATCTACCAGGGACCGAATGGTGGCTTTGTTGCCCTGTTGCGCCTCTGCCACCCGGGCCTCTCTCGCGGCTCCAACACCTTCGTTCCTTAGAGCACGCATCCTAGCTCTGACAGCACATCCTTCGTGTTTGGCGTTGAAGTGTTGGTCGAGGGCCAACCTCGCCGCCAAAACGTCGGATGCGATGCCGCTTCTAATTGCCTCTTCTAGCTTCTTAACTAGCTCACCCTCTACTCTATTTCTATCTATGGCTAGTGCTTTGCTGTACCTAATCGCTTCTGCTTTTACTGCTCTCTTGAGGGCAAACCACCATTTGTTGTTGATGATGGCTCCCGTCAAAGCCCTCTTTACTAGTGTGCTAATCCGGTCTCTGAAAACCTGTCTCGATGGGAAAGACGCGTTTAGTTCCCAGTATCCGGGACCCTGCCTAAGTGTCTTACCTAAGTCTAGCGTACATGTCACAAGTTTGTGATCCGTGTAGCTGACTATGTGGAATTGTGGACATCCTATGCTATCTCTGTCTACTGTCCTACACAGTATCCTATCTAGATACGATCTCGACGACCCGTTGCGGTTGCTCCATGTCCACGTTGGCGCATTCGGGTGGTCTAGTCGGAACCTGTCAGACAGTTGAAAGCGTCTGAGCAGGTCTCTGAGGCATTTGCATCCCCGTCTATTCCTATCTCTACCCACGTAGTCTACATGCGTGTCAAAGGTAGCATTCCAATCCCCCACTAAGAGTAAAGGACGAGACGTTCCCAAGAATACTTCTAGACGTTGAAAGAAATCCGCCCGACCTGTTAAGGGCGGTGCGTAGACTGATACGAGTCGAAAAGCGCACCCATTGCTGCCGTCGACATCCAGGACGACCAGTCTACCCTCCGGGTCTACGAATATTGTCCTTACTTTGAGATCCAGACTCTGTGTGAAAAAGTACCGCGGTGCCACTACCGCCCATTCTCGGCAGACAGGGGGGAAAATAAATGTTGAACTGTCCGCCAAACATGGTCTTTAGGGCCCGCGGATTGTGGAGTCTGGTCTCACTTATGGCTATGATTTCTAACTTATGTGACTTTATGTCATTTAAGAGGTACCCTTGTTTCCAAGGGGACCCCAAGCCACGCGCATTTACACAACCAATCTTGATCATAGTCCTAATGAATTAGAAAACAAGTGAAAGGAACAGAGGGTTACTTACTGCTCGAAAGTTTTTGCTTTCTCCTCCTTTGGTTTGTCCTCGAGGAGATCCCAGTACAGTTTCTTTGTGAGATATTTTTGGCATTTACCAACCGCGCTGGGGAAAATGCTTTTGAGTGTGTGGTGCAGACTTTTGGAGATGTGTAATATTTTGATGTGGTCTGGTGGTGTTGTGTATGGGTGATTGTTTGTTTTTATGTCATCTTCTGTTATGTTTGTTTTTGATTGGATGTATTCCATCAAATTTGTGTTTTTGGTGTCTATAGCTGTGAGCATGTTTGCTGTATATATTTTTGTGGTGTTGGTGTGGCTGTTGTTTGCGTTGGTTTTGAAATGTCTTCGTGAGATGTATTTCCCCCTGCTTTGTTCGTGTTTGCATTTGGTTTGGTTGTGTTTGCTCTCTTATTTTCCTTCTTTTTCTAGCTATTTGCCATTCCTCACTGGTTTCGTCTTCCGACGAAATTTCTGAGGAATCAGTAAGGGGTAGGGGTATGTTGTGGCTTTTATGTATGTCTGTGTAAGTGGTTGTGTTGTTGTTTTCGTTGTTGTTGGTTGTTGAGTGTTTGTGTGTGTTGAGTGCGGTATAGGGATGGGGGATCAGTTTGTGTGTGTTTTCTTTGTTTTTCTGTTCCTTTGGGTTTTGCTTTGTTGGTGGTGTTGGTATTTTTTCAGTGTTGAGTGGTTTTTGGTTGATGACGGATTAGCTTGGTGTGCTTCTCTTGTCGTCTTCTGTGTGATGGTGGTGTGGGTAGTAGAGCTTTTTTTCGGAGTGCTTTGGTTGTGGTAGTGGTTGTTGTTGCTCTTGGTGTGCAGTGGTTGGCACGTCTTTTTCAAGTGTGTTTCGCTTCCACACAAATAGCAGCGTGGTCGCCTGCCCTCTACCACTATATAGAGTTTGTAGCCTCCTGGCAGTTCTATAGCGGTGGGTATCTTCTCTCTTGCTGCTTCATCCAATTGAAGCAGGAATTCGATTGATTTGCCCACATAGTCTTTCTCTCCTAGAACCGCGATTTCAAGGATGTTTGTCTCTGACATTGTCTCTGTCATTTCAAAGCAGATGGTAGAGACCAACCATTGTGTTTCGACTTCAAGTGGTATGTTTTTTATTTGGACTTTCGTGACCCTTTTGTTTAAATAGACTAGTATCATTACCAAGTCGTCCGAAGATAGATAGATAGATAGATAGATAGATAGATAGATAGATAGATAGATAGATAGATAGATAGATAGATAGATAGATAGATAGATAGATAGATAGATGGATAGATAGTTAGATAGATTGATTGATTGATAGATAGATTGATTGATTGATTGATTGATTGATTGATAGATAGATAGATAGATAGATAGATAGATAGATAGATAGATAGATAGATAGATAGATAGATGGATGGATGGATGGATGGATGGATGGATGAAGAGAGAGAGAAAGAGAGAGAGAGAGAGAGAGAGAGTACGATAGAGAGATGGATATTTAGGTATGCATTGCTATGAAGCTACGCAGCTCGCCAGATTAGTAGACATATATTCTTGATATATATTATGTGCCTGATCGAATATAGGTGGAATCAACCAAAAGAAGCATTTCATCCAGTGAGAGAGAAATATTAATTTAATACACATACCAAAAGAGCTACTAATAATTTCATACATTCATGATACTTTTAAAAAATCATATTGCTAACATACGCCATATCATATCTCCAATAAAATACATGGCTCCAGTTAGGGAGTCTAGGAGCTGTGGGGAATGGGGAGTTGCCCCTTACTTGTCATCACTCCCATATCTGTTCAGGCTCGAAGTGGTAGTACATGATGGAGCCTCTTTTATGGGTTGAATAATTACTTTTCTCGAGTGGCGCTGGTAAAGTATTATCAACCACTGAAAATAACCATGGAGGGTGTATTTAAAAGTTCTAGGGTTAGAGGCCATAACTACAACGCCGTGGAGCAGCCTGGTCGTTATGACTCTCCTGGTTTAGAGCCACGGCGAGGGCCAGTGGATGATGGACCGCTGAGACATGATGGGCTACTGAGACAAATATAAAGAACACGTTTTTGTCCGGCAAACGAACCACACGAATCGGTACTCTGAATGTAAAGATTTTTCGGACGTTGACGAAGAGTTGGGTCATCTGCTTGAGGAGTGTTGTATGCAGATACTTGTGATCCAAGAACACAGGATCCTACACGATGAGCCCCTGAATAGAATGATGATTGGAAAGGAGAGCCAGATCATCACCGCATCAGCAGTGAGGAACACGGCTGGTACTGCAGTAAGAGGAGTTGGTTTTGTGTACAATGAAAGAGGCAGTCTGTTAGTGAGGAAAATTATACTTGCCTCCCCGCGTGTATTGAGGGTGAGCTTCAATGGAAACTCAAGGCTAGGTTTTCATAGACCAAGTCTATAGACCAACTAAGGGAAACAATGATGCGAGTGTGGAAGAGCTCCATGAGGAAGTAGAACTGTCAACACCACACAAGCTCGTTCTGGGTGACTTCAATACACATCTGAATAAGGAGAGCGGTGAAGATCCTTGCTAGTACTTCCATAACAACACCAACCGAAATGGGAGACTACTGAGGGACCCCCTGCCCTTACTAGAGACGAACTTGATGGCAACCAGTCCAAGATTTAGGACGAATCCAGGGAAAATGTGGACCTACATTTCTGATACGCACCTGTCCAAGTCCCAAATTGATTTCATTCTGGTGAGGAAGAAGAGGCGGAATAGTATTCTAAACACAGAACCATACAACTATTTCAGAGCTTAAGAAAGAGTAAGATTAAGCCCCAGAGAGCAATCAATGAATGGGAAGCTTTCAAGGAAGATAATAGCTAAAATAGAGGTACACAGTAGAAATGAATTACAGTTCAGTGCCCCGTGTGGAGAGGCAGAGGAGAGAGAGATTGGAGGGATTGAGGAGAGTGTGACGAGGAGGTACGGGTACTTCATCAAAGCAGCGGCAGATGCAAGTGAGGTCCTGGTGCCGAGGCGAGAAAAGAAGAGGGACGTCAGCTTTGCAGTCCCAAATGTGTGTGCAGCTAGAGAACAGCTGAAAGCTGCCAAGGAGAAGGAGAGGAAAGAGAAAGTTGGGGTGATGAAGGAAGAACCCTGTACCGATTACACTGACGCCAGAGAGGAAGCACTTATGGAGAAGATCAGAAGTGGGGACAGAGGGGTTGACGGGTCTAGGTTTACAGAGAGCTGGACGATCATCAATGAACTCACAGGGAGGAAGAGATGGAGTTCGAGTCAGATCCAGGAAACAGGGCCGAAGGATAGGAAGAGTAAATGGTTGGACCATTTTAAGACCCTATAAGGAGAGCTGTCTTCCACAACCCAGAACACCGAGTTGATCAGGCAGCTGTTTGAGGAACTGTCTATTGAGACAAGACCCTTCACCAAAGAGGAGCTTCAAAGAGCCAAGAATATCAAGGAGGGCAAGGCCTATGGAGAATATAGAGTAGCACCAGAGGTAATGAAGAGGTGTGCTTTTGAAGATATGGTCCTGGAGTTCTGAAACTAGGCACTGGAAAAAGGAGTCGCCCCAAATCAGTGGAGGATCAGTAACATCGTCTCAGTGCTAAGGAAGGGAGATCTCTATAAATACCAAACACTACATAAGACCAGAACGCAATTCTGGTCCGAGAATCGAGACCACGATCGCAACATTGAGTGTACAACACCCTGACCACTAGGTCACGCTCCAAAATATATACTTCGATTGATTACTTACTTATATTAATCACCGTAGCAGGAGAGAGACCGTATATTAACCTTAATGCTCTTTTGATGAAAAGAGTAGCGAGCTAGAAGAGTCGTTAGCACACCGGGAAATAATGTTTAGCAGCATTTCGTCCGTCTTTACGGCTTCGGTTCGAAGCCCGGAAAGGTCAGCTTTGACTTTTATTGTTTTGAGGTCGATAAAATAAGAACTAGTTGAGCACAAGGAACGATGTGTCAAAATTTGAAATTAATCCTTTCTATTATAGGCACAAGGCCTGAAATTTTGGGGAAGGGAATCAGTTGATTAGATTGACACGAGTACACAACTGGTACTTAATTTATCGACTCCGAAAGGATGAAAGCAAAGTCGACCTCGGCGGAATTTAAGCTCAGAAGGTACAGACAAACTAAATGCCGCTAAGCATTTTGCCCGCCATCCTAACAATTCTGCCAGCTATTAATATTTATTCGATGAGAAACAAACGAGAGGAGCCGTCGAACTTGACACAGAATATCGACTTTATCAAACAGAAATAACAGTAAAATTACCTCTCAAACATAAACATCATCTGACTTATTGTCCAAAAACGCTGACGAAACCAATTTGAAATTCTGAAGAATTCTAGGCGTGGCTGTGCGGTAAGAATCTTCTTTCCTACGACATAGTTCTAGGTTCAGTCTTCTACTACAACCTTGGGCTGACCAAAACCTCGTCAGTGGATTTGGCAGATGGAAACTGAAAGAAGCTCGTCGTATATATGTATATGTGTGGAGGCACATGGCCTAGTGGTTAGAGAAGCGGATTCGCGGTCGAAGGATTGCGGGTTCGAATCTCAGGCCGGGCGATGTGTGTTTATGAGTGAAACACCTAAGCTCCCCTCCGCTCCGGCAGAAGGTAATTGTGAACTTCTCCTGACTCTTTCGCCACAACTTTCTCTCACTTTGTCCTCCTGCATCTTGCAGCTTACCTGCGAGGGAACTTATATACGCCAAGAAAACCGGCAAACCGACCCTTATGAACCAGGCATGGCTCGAGAAGGAACAAACATATATATATATATATATATATATATATATATATATATATATTATATATATATATATATATATATATACATGTCATAAAAAGAAACAAATAACATAAGTACTAGACTTTAAATAATTCCTGGGTTCAAGTTGTTCGACTAGAAGCTTTTAAGGTAATGCCCCAGCATGGCCGCAATCAAATGACCGAACTAGTAAAAGATTAAAGATAGAGATGAAATGAGTATGTGTGCATTCACACACAGTAATTTTTATCGACTACAAGCAAACCAAACATGGGAATGTTTAACCGCCAGATCAGACCTAATTTAGCAGTCCCATTATCAAAAGTGCCCATCACCATTTTTTTACAAACTATAGTCCGTCCTGGGTGATGTAAACTATTATTTTCGTTTTTATATCGAAGAAGATAGCGTTTGATTGAAAAAATACAAATGGGACAAGAATGCAAAACATCCAGGCAGACGATACAAAGAAAACCACGCGGGTCCTGTGTGTGTGTTTGTGTATCTGTATACATACATATGTCCATATTTTTATAGATGTATACATTTATGTACATATACATACTCGCATATATACACACACATACACATACACACACATATAAAACATCCACTTGTTATAAGTATTTATGTTGTAATATAGTAACGCAGTACTTACCTTCACTTAACTTCTGTTCAACATTCACCACAGCACCTGTTCCCAGATGGAACACGAGTGCCAAGTATATGATACCACCGCTTATCAGCTTCATCATGGTGTTGATTTCGTTTTTATCAAAAATTCGACGCAGACACGAACGCTAATGAGAAACTAATGAAGTACAATGGAGAGGAACGTTTGAGGTTTGAGTATTTTATAGTTTTTGAAGAGCTCCTTGCCTATGTTGTTATTTGAGTGGTAGAAAAGTGAAAGTGAATGGGATGGACCTAAACCTCGAATAGGCGCAACAGGAACTTACTTAAGCTGTAATTCATATGATATATGTAAATAACTTCTTGTAAAATATTTCAAATGCTTATATAGACCCCGTACCAGCGGTTTAGTTAAGAAACTCACTTTGTAACCACGACGCTTCAGGTTCAATCCCGCTACGCGGGACATTGGTTAAATATCTTCTTCTGTAGGCCCCAGACGACCGATGCTTCGCGAATAAATGTGTAGATGGAAAATGTATAGAATCGCGTCGTATATTTAGGGTAAAGTATATTTAGTGTTCAGCTATCTTAAGGGAGACAATCATTTCTAGATTCAACAAAGTTGGCTTGGAAGAGTGAAATTTAAATCAAAGGTGTACAAAAGCCTTTTATCATTCATCTTTAATCTTTTACTTGCCGCAGTCAGACTCTAGCCAACGGATGGACCCCAGTAGTTATAATTTTTTCTAAACCTGGTACTTATTCTACCAGGTTTATTTGCTGAATATTAAGCGGACGTACACAAACAAACACCAGTTGTGAAGTGGTGGCGCGGGACATACATAATGAGTGAAAGTTCAATATACTCATTATACAAAACAAATGGTGGGGTTCAAATAAATTTTAAAATTAAGAAATCATGTATTCTCTTAGTATTCTGTATATTTTATGCTTTTAGTAAATATATTTGTACATATACATGCGTGTGTGTGTGTGTGTGTGTGTGTGTGTGTGTGTGTGTGTGTGTGTGTGTGTGTGTGTGTGTGTGTGTGTGTGTGTGTGTGTGTGTGTGTGTGTGTGTGTGTGTGTGTGTGTGTGTGTGTGAAATCTATCATCCTCCCAGCTGTAATTTGGAAGGATGATAGATTTCACACACTTTTGCTCAACCTCTGCAACCACACACTTTCCACCTCTGTCGCTCCAAAGATTTGGCACCAATCTCAAATCATTCCAATACCCAAAAAAGGCGATTTATCCCTCGTCACCAACTACAGGGGTATATCTCTAATGTCAATTGCTGCAAAACTGTACAACAAACTGATCCTAAATCGTCTTGTCCTTTTTGTTGAACCTTTGCTCCGAAAGAACCAAAATGGATTCAGACATGAGCGCAAAACGCTGAGCCAGATACTATGCCTACGCAGACTTATTGAAGAATCAAAAGCATTTAATCGCGATCTTGCAATGGTATTTGTAGACTTTTCTAAAGCGTTCGATTCTGTAGATAGGTACAAGATGTTTGAAATCCTTAAGCTCTATGGGATACCAGACAAAATCATTTCTGCCATCAAGGTCCTCTACACAGATACGTCTTCAACCATCTTAACCCCTGACGGAGAAACATCATCTTTCTCAATCAAAGCCGGAATACTGCAGGGAGACACACTCGCCCCATTTCTTTTCATCATTGTTGTTGATTATGTGCTACGTATGTCAGTTGATACCATCTCTGGCAAGGGCTTTGAAATAAAACCAAGAAGAAGTTCCAGACACCCAGCTGAGTACTTGACAGACACTGACTTTGCTGACGACATCGCTTTTATCAGTGATTCTCTCTCCAATGCCCAGTCTCTTTTACAATCTCTTGAACAAGCCTCAAATTGTGTAGGTCTTTACCTCAATGAGGCCAAAACTGAATACATAAACAAGTGCCTGTCCAACAGTGATTGCATCATCCATACTCTCAACAACGCGCCCTTAAATATGGTTTCTGATTATAAATATCTTGGGTCATACATATCATCATCTGGAAAAGACTTTCTAACTAGAAAGGGTAGGGCCTGGTCAGCCTGT
>NC_043009.1:24074674-24097174 GCF_006345805.1 Octopus sinensis | reverse complement strand
AGTTTGTGCCGATTTTTAAAGGAAAGAAAAGGGTCAATAAATACTTGCCATTACATTTTTAATCAACCAAATATGAACTATTTTGTTGCACAATGCGTCTCCATCTTTCCTTTAACTTGAAAATACCCACTTTCCAGAATTGAGGTGGTTTCATGACAAAGAATTCATCAAGGTATCTTTTTACGTCATCCAAGAAACTCAAATTTTTACCATTAAGACTATTCTGCAGAGACCTGAATAAGTGGAAATCCGATGGAGTACCATCTGGTGAATATGGAGGGTGGGGTAACACATCTCAGCCGAGCTGCAGCAATTTTAGTCTAATTCCCAAACCATCAAGTGCCGAAAATGAACTTTCTTCCATTTTAAAGGGTTACAGAATTAACACAGTTTATAGGAACATAAACCTTCTTCCACGAAAAGATAGCTTAAACTGTGCTCTAAATGGAGATGTAGTCAAATCCTATTTTATGGACTCAAACATGTTCTAAAATAAGTCGAAAGGTAAACTACTATAAATCGGCACGAACTTTCCAGACAACCCAATATATAGGTAGATATATAGGTATTGATATAGGCAGGTAGAAAGCAAGTTAAGCTTGGATTTAAGAACATTGCTTGAAAGGTAGGAACTAGCTTAAGTAGATACGCGCGCACACACACTCGCACACTCTCTCTCTTTCTCTCTCTGTCTCTCACACACATAGTGAGAGAGAGAGGGGGGAGAGATGTGTTTGAGTATATACAGGTATTCATACATGCACACAAAGCTAATTCTTCATATACATTTAAATGAGAGAGGGAGATTAATGACATCATTAATATAACGCTGGGATGATTATGTCACCGTCACTATTTTCTTGAAGCGAGTAAGAATCAGAATCTTCAGATCAACCAATAAATACAATTCCTAGAGAACATCATGGAAAGAAAGTTATAAAAGAATTAATTCACCCAATATACTGGGCACGAGAATGCAGGGGTCCTTCGGTGAAGACAAGACCACAAGGTAACGAAGAGGCCTTCTTAACCGCTTAGCCCTTGTCAGAACACCGTGTTCATGGGCTCCAAAATACTGACACCAGTAAAAGGTCGAAAAATTCGGAAAAATTCGACACCAGGGTTCATTTCTTATATATCATGGTGCCTATTGTATTGTTGAAACGATTTGCTATGGGAACGTAGACAAAACAGGAGCGGTTGCTACGCGGTTAGAGACATGCACAAAGATACTCACATATACACACGCAGATAAATAATATATACATACATGCGTACATATATATATATATATATATATATATATATATATATATATATAGGGAGAGTTTACGAAAAAAACAAAAGACGAAGACAGGTGGTGTACAAAACAAACAGATGTATTAGTATAACGCTCAGGGATAGAAAAAGCATTTTACGTTTCGAGCCTACGCTCTTCTACAGAAAGGGACACAGAAAAAACAAGGAGGGAAATAAGGAGAGGAAACAGGAGAGAAAAAAGGAAAGAAAAAATGTGTATGTATATATAGGGTGAGTGGTAAGAAGCTTGCTTCCCAACCACATGGTTCCGGCTTCAGTCCCATTGTGTGGTAACTTGGGCAAGTGTCTTCTACTATAGCTTCAGGTCAACCAAAGCCTTTTGAGTGAATGTGGTGGGCGGAAACTGAAAGAAGCTCGTCGTATATGTATATATATGTATATATTTGTGTGTGTGTGTGTGTGTATACGTTGGAGTTCCATACACGTTCTGTGTACCAATTTCTCTCACAAGGTACTTTGTCGACCCAGGGATATAGTAGAAAAGACCTGTCCAACGTGTTTTGTCGACATCTCACAATTGTTTTAAAGATATAATCTATATGCGACTACGTGAATTCTTTTATTCTTATATTCTGACACACAAACACACAAATATATATATATGTATATATATATATATATATATATATATATATATGGGGTCATCCAATAAATAATGCAGTTATTAATACTTCTTTCAGTTTGAAAAACAGCATTATTTATGGGATAACCCAATATATATATATATATATATATATATGTTTGTGTGTGTGTGTGTGTGTATGTGTGTGTGTGTGTTTGTGTGTGTGTGTGTGTGTGTGTGTGTGTGTGTGCATGTGTAACGGTATTTCGTCTGTTTTACGTTCTGAGTTCAAATTCCGCCGAGGTCGACTTTGCCTTTGATCCTTTCAGGGTCGATGAATTAAGTACCAGTTACGCACCGGGGACTATGTAATCGACTTAATCCCTTTTTCTGTCCTTGTTTGTCCCCTCTATGTTTAGCCCCTTGTGGGTAATAAAGAAATAAGAAACGTTAGCATGCAGGGTGCGAAATACCAAACAGTATTTCGTCTGTATTTTTGTTCCAAGTTCAAATTTTACCGAGGTCGACTTTGCCTTTCACGCTATCGGGGTTGATAATTTAAGTACCAGTTGCGTACTTGGGTCGATATAATCGACTGGTGCCCTCCCACACAATTTCGGGTCTTGTGCCTAGAGGAGAAAAGAATATTTTCATGGAAGATAGTCTGTTTGCCCGACAGTTTTGCTGCCATTTGTAGCAAATTAAGTGCATTTAGATGTATGAGTGGGTTCTGAGAAATCCTAGCTTTAAAGCTATCGTAAAAAGCCTGATTGGCGACCCAACCTTCCGATTTCTTTTACACACTCTGTGTGTTGTGTGTGTGTTTGTGTGTGTGTATGTTTGAGCGTCTGTGTGTGTGTGTGTGCGCGCGTGTGTATGTGTGCGTGAGTATGTATGTGCGTGTATTGTGTTACACTAAAGTAGTACCTACCTTCACTTATCTTTGTTTCAGTATCTACGACAGCACCAGTTCCCAGATAGAACATGAGAGCCAAATAAATGAGAGTGTTCATCATCTTCATCGTGGTGTTGGTTTTGTTTTCTCAAAATTCGACACAAGTTCGATCGCTAATGAGAAAGTAGTTTGGCAGAATGGAGGCGAGTGGCTAACATCAGAGTGTAGAGTTCCATATTTATAGGTTTATCCACATCCGTCTATTTACTAGTTTCAGGGACTGAAATCAAAACAACAAGCCCAATTCTAAGAATCTATACGGGTCTTCTGTCATCAAAATAGGTGCGATAGGAAATTAGTTTGACAAAGAAAAATGGGATTAAATTATGTTTGGATTTATTTACACTGAATCACACCTTTATTTAAATAATATTTTGTTGTTCAAGGGCTACTTTAAAATTGTATTTCTCTCTCTTTTTATTGTTTTCTTTCTTGGTTTATCCTACCACTTCCTTGATCATCGGTTATCTTCAAAAATCATCCGGTTTTATTAACATCCTTATATTTTAAAGTGTGTCAATGTTCTGAATTACAATAATATTCAATTTCCCAAATGCAACGAAATGTTAGAACTGTATTCACGCTGGGGACCAAAATGCCTAGCGACATTTTGGCTGTCTCTACGCTCCGAGTTCAAATTCTGCCGACTAGTCTCCTCTCCAAAAACTTCAGGCCTTCCTCCTAGAGCAGAAAGGAATAATTAATAATTGTCCAAAATCTCTGTAAGAGCTCAGACAGAAGATCAGTTAATGCTAATAATAATAACAATAATAATAATAATAATAATAATAATAATAATAATAATAATATAATATATATATATATATAAGCAATAAGAAATCCCTGAGCGAGGTATAAACAGTAGCTGCTTAACATCGTGAAGTATATTTGACCTAAATGTGACTAACACTTAAGGGTTGATGCTACTGTAGCTTGTAGCCCCGGGAAGACATCTCCAGCTGGCTATTGACACACTATCTGTGCCCTATCAGTATTTGCAAAGGAGTTTGACCACCTCTTGTAACTACACCGCAGCACCATCATGGAATCTGATGTGGCTTTTTAAACCAGACAATGTTCTGAAAAGACACCCACATAGATTGCACATACGGTTTCCGATTTGGACCACCAAGAGCTGCAGATACGTTCTGATCTTTGTGGATCTTAAAATGCCTTTTGAGGCCTCCGTTAGTTTTGCAAACCTTCAGGCGTACACTGCATGTAAAGGTGTGCACATACACTATAGGCAGAATAGTTGGTGGAGGTTCGTTTGCCATGGGTATTTGTTTCAGTCATTTGACTGTGGCCATGCTGGAGCACCGCCTTTAGTCGAGCAAATCGATCCCAGTACTTATTCTTTGTAAGCTTAGCAATTTACGGGGGCGTAAACACACCAGCATCGGTTGTCAAGCGATGTTGGAGGGAGAAACGTAGACACAAGCATATACACGCACATACATATATACATACATACATACATATATATATATATATATATATATATATATATATATATATTATATTTCAACAATTGAGGGTAAAATTAATTAATTATTAATCAATTTCACCAAGTATTCAGTATGTAAAGGACCATTATAGGCGAATTCAAAATATTACATTATATATAAGGGCTTAGTAAAATAAATTACTTTGCACATACTGAACTCATTAGAAATAGCAGCTAAAGAAATTTCTTCAGCTATTTCTAATACTTAAAGAAGATCTCTCTCAGATAGTGTTTGCCTAAACTAACTCACAAAAGTATGGGGGAAAACATTAAAAATCAAGTGCAAAGGTTATTTGAGAACGTACGTTTCTAGATTAGTAATTCGACATTTCTTTCTTCAGCTCAGAATTCCTTGAATCGGATTTGGGAACACTGAAAGTCGGGAGCATACCCTTTCGGCTTCTAATCACCTCTAGAATTCTGCTCGAACTAAAGTGCTATCAAATTCGAATATGCAAGCGAAGATTTCTCTCGCTCTTTCTGCCCTCCTTTTTCCACCAGCGTGGTTAAAATTGACAAACACCATGTATTAACGGTGAAAACCGCAGCATTTTATCAGAGAAAGATGAATTATAATTTCAACAATTGAGGGTAAAATTATTAAATTATTAATCAATTTCACCAAGTATTCAGTATGTAAAGGGACCATTATAGGCGAATTCAAAATATTACATTATATATAAGGGCTTAGTAAAATAAATTACTTTGCCCATACTGAACTCATTAGAATAGCAGCTAAAGAATTTCTTCAGCTATTTCTAATACTTAAGAAGATCTCTCTCAGATATTGGTTTGCCTAAACTAACTCACAAAAGTATGGGGGAAAACATTAAAAAACAAGTGCAAAGGTTATTTGAGAACGTACGTTTCTAGATTAGTCAATTCGACATATCTTCCTTCAGCTCAGAATTCTTGAATCGGATTTGGGAACACTGAAAGTCGGGAGCATACCTTTTCGGCTTCTAATCACCTCTAGAATTCTGCTCGAACTAAAAGTGCTATCAAATTCGAATATGCAAGCGAAGAATTTCTGCTCTCCCCTTTCCACCAGCGTGGGTTAAAATTGACAAACACCATGTATTAACGGTGAAAACCGCAGCATTTTACAGAGAAAGATGAATTATAATTTCAACAATTGAGGGTAAAATTAATTAATTATTAATCAATTTCAGTATGTGGCAAAGTAATTTATTTTACTAAGCCCTTATATATAATGTAATATTTTGAATTCGCCTATAATGGTCCCTTTACATACTGAATACTTGGTGAAATTGATTAATAATTAATTAATTTTACCCTCAATTATTGAAATTATAATTCATCTTTCTCTGTAAAATGCTGCGGTTTTCACCGTTAATACATGGTGTTTGTCAATTTTAACCCACGCTGGTGGAAAGGGGAGAGCAGAAATTCTTCGCTTGCATATTCGAATTTGATAGCACTTTTAGTTCGAGCAGAATTCTAGAGGTGATTAGAAGCCGAAAGGGTATGCTCCCGACTTTCAGTGTTCCCAAATCCGATTCAAGGAATTCTGAGCTGAAGAAAGAAATGTCGAATTGACTAATCTAGAAACGTACGTTCTCAAATAACCTTTGCACTTGATTTTTTAATGTTTTTTCCCCCATACTTTTGTGAGTTAGTTTAGGCAAACACTATCTGAGAGAGATCTTCTTTAAGTATTAGAAATAGCTGAAGAAATTTCTTTAGCTGCTATTTCTAATGAGTTCAGTATGTGGCAAAGTAATTTATTTTACTAAGCCCTTATATATAATGTAATATTTTGAATTCGCCTATAATGGTCCCTTTACATACTGAATACTTGGTGAAATTGATTAATAATTAATTAATTTTACCCTCAATTGTTGAAATTATAATTCATCTTTCTCTGTAAAATGCTGCGGTTTTCACCGTTAATACATGGTGTTTGTCAATTTTAACCCACGCTGGTGGAAAGGGGAGAGCAGAAATTCTTCGCTTGCATATTCGAATTTGATAGCACTTTTAGTTCGAGCAGAATTCTAGAGGTGATTAGAAGCCGAAGGGTATGCTCCCGACTTTCAGTGTTCCCAAATCCGATTCAAGGAATTCTGAGCTGAAGAAAGAAATGTCGAATTGACTAATCTAGAAACGTACGTTCTCAAATAACCTTTGCACTTGATTTTTTAATGTTTTTTCCCCCATACTTTTGTGAGTTAGTTTAGGCAAACACTATCTGAGAGAGATCTTCTTTAAGTATTAGAAATAGCTGAAGAAATTTCTTTAGCTGCTATTTCTAATGAGTTCAGTATGTGGCAAAGTAATTTATTTTACTAAGCCCTTATATATAATGTAATATTTTGAATTCGCCTATAATGGTCCCTTTACATACTGAATACTTGGTGAAATTGATTAATATTAATTATTTTACCCTCAATTGTTGAAATTATAATTCATCTTTCTCTGTAAAATGCTGCGGTTTTCACCGTTAATACATGGTGTTTGTCAATTTTAACCCACGCTGGTGGAAAGGGGAGAGCAGAAATTCTTCGCTTGCATATTCGAATTTGATAGCACTTTTAGTTCGAGCAGAATCTAGAGGTGATTAGAAGCCGAAAGGGTATGCTCCCGACTTTCAGTGTTCCCAAATCCGATTCAAGGAATTCTGAGCTGAAGAAAGAAATGTCGAATTGACTAATCTAGAAACGTACGTTCTCAAATAACCTTTGCACTTGATTTTTTAATGTTTTTTCCCCCATACTTTTGTGAGTTAGTTTAGGCAAACACTATCTGAGAGAGATCTTCTTTAAGTATTAGAAATAGCTGAAGAAATTTCTTTAGCTGCTATTTCTATGAGTTCAGTATGTGGCAAAGTAATTTATTTTACTAAGCCCTTATATATAATGTAATATTTTGAATTCGCCTATAATGGTCCCTTTACATACTGAATACTTGGTGAAATTGATTAATAATTAATTAATTTTACCCTCAATTGTTGAAATTATAATTCATCTTTCTCTCTAAAATGCTGCGGTTTTCACCGTTAATACATGGTGTTTGTCAATTTTAACCCACGCTGGTGGAAAGGGGAGAGCAGAAATTCTTCGCTTGCATATTCGAATTTGATAGCACTTTTAGTTCGAGCAGAATTCTAGAGGTGATTAGAAGCCGAAAGGGTATGCTCCCGACTTTCAGTGTTCCCAAATCCGATTCAAGGAATTCTGAGCTGAAGAAAGAAATGTCGAATTGACTAATCTAGAAACGTACGTTCTCAAATAACCTTTGCACTTGATTTTTTAATGTTTTTTCCCCCATACTTTTGTGAGTTAGTTTAGGCAAACACTATCTGAGAGAGATCTCTTTAAGTATTAGAAATAGCTGAAGAAATTTCTTTAGCTGCTATTTCTAATGAGTTCAGTATGTGGCAAAGTAATTTTTTACTAAGCCCTTATATATAATGTAATATTTTGAATTCGCCTATAATGGTCCCTTTACATACTGAATACTTGGTGAAATTGATTAATAATTAATTATTTTACCCTCAATTGTTGAAATTATAATTCATCTTTCTCTGTAAAATGCTGCGGTTTTCACCGTTAATACATGGTGTTTGTCAATTTTAACCCACGCTGGTGGAAAGGGGAGAGCAGAAATTCTTCGCTTGCATATTCGAATTTGATAGCACTTTTAGTTCGAGCAGAATTCTAGAGGTGATTAGAAGCCGAAAGGGTATGCTCCCGACTTTCAGTGTTCCCAAATCCGATTCAAGGAATTCTGAGCTGAAGAAAGAAATGTCGAATTGACTAATCTAGAAACGTACGTTCTCAAATAACCTTTGCACTTGATTTTTTAATGTTTTTTCCCCCATACTTTTGTGAGTTAGTTTAGGCAAACACTATCTGAGAGAGATCTTCTTTAAGTATTAGAAATAGCTGAAGAAATTTCTTTAGCTGCTATTTCTAATGAGTTCAGTATGTGGCAAAGTAATTTATTTTACTAAGCCCTTATATATAATGTATATTTTGAATTCGCCTATAATGGTCCCTTTACATACTGAATACTTGGTGAAATTGATTAATAATTAATTAATTTACCCCTCAATTGTTGAAATTATAATTCATCTTTCTCTGTAAAATGCTGCGGTTTTCACCGTTAATACATGGTGTTTGTCAATTTTAACCCACGCTGGTGGAAAGGGGAGAGCAGAAATTCTTCGCTTGCATATTCGAATTTGATAGCACTTTTAGTTCGAGCAGAATTCTAGAGGTGATTAGAAGCCGAAAGGGTATGCTCCCGACTTTCAGTGTTCCCAAATCCGATTCAAGGAATTCTGAGCTGAAGAAAGAAATGTCGAATTGACTAATCTAGAAACGTACGTTCTCAAATAACCTTTGCACTTGATTTTTTAATGTTTTTTCCCCCATACTTTTGTGAGTTAGTTTAGGCAAACACTATCTGAGAGAGATCTTCTTTAAGTATTAGAAATAGCTGAAGAAATTTCTTTAGCTGCTATTTCTAATGAGTTCAGTATGTGGCAAAGTAATTTATTTTACTAAGCCCTTATATATAATGTAATATTTTGAATTCGCCTATAATGGTCCCTTTACATACTGAATACTTGGTGAAATTGATTAATAATTAATTAATTTTACCCTCAATTGTTGAAATTATAATTCATCTTTCTCTGTAAAATGCTGCGGTTTTCACCGTTAATACATGGTGTTTGTCAATTTTAACCCACGCTGGTGGAAAGGGGAGAGCAGAAATTCTTCGCTTGCATATTCGAATTTGATAGCACTTTTAGTTCGAGCAGAATTCTAGAGGTGATTAGAAGCCGAAAGGGTATGCTCCCGACTTTCAGTGTTCCCAAATCCGATTCAAGGAATTCTGAGCTGAAGAAAGAAATGTCGAATTGACTAATCTAGAAACGTACGTTCTCAAATAACCTTTGCACTTGATTTTTTAATGTTTTTTCCCCCATACTTTTGTGAGTTAGTTTAGGCAAACACTATCTGAGAGAGATCTTCTTTAAGTATTAGAAATAGCTGAAGAAATTTCTTTAGCTGCTATTTCTAATGAGTTCAGTATGTGGCAAAGTAATTTATTTTACTAAGCCCTTATATATAATGTAATATTTTGAATTCGCCTATAATGGTCCCTTTACATACTGAATACTTGGTGAAATTGATTAATAATTAATTAATTTTACCCTCAATTGTTGAAATTATAATTCATCTTTCTCTGTAAAATGCTGCGGTTTTCACCGTTAATACATGGTGTTTGTCAATTTTAACCCACGCTTGGTGGAAAGGGGAGAGCAGAAATTCTTCGCTTGCATATTCGAATTTGATAGCACTTTTAGTTCGAGCAGAATTCTAGAGGTGATTAGAAGCCGAAAGGGTATGCTCCCGACTTTCAGTGTTCCCAAATCCGATTCAAGGAATTCTGAGCTGAAGAAAGAAATGTCGAATTGACTAATCTAGAAACGTACGTTCTCAAATAACCTTTGCACTTGATTTTTAATTATGTTTTTTCCCCCATACTTTTGTGAGTTAGTTTAGGCAAACACTATCTGAGAGAGATCTTCTTTAAGTATTAGAAATAGCTGAAGAAATTTCTTTAGCTGCTATTTCTAATGAGTTCAGTATGTGGCAAAGTAATTTATTTTACTAAGCCCTTATATATAATGTAATATTTTGAATTCGCCTATAATGGTCCCTTTACATACTGAATACTTGGTGAAATTGATTAATAATTAATTAATTTTACCCTCAATTGTTGAAATTATAATTCATCTTTCTCTGTAAAATGCTGCGGTTTTCACCGTTAATACATGGTGTTTGTCAATTTTAACCCACGCTGGTGGAAAGGGGAGAGCAGAAATTCTTCGCTTGCATATTCGAATTTGATAGCACTTTTAGTTCGAGCAGAATTCTAGAGGTGATTAGAAGCCGAAAGGGTATGCTCCCGACTTTCAGTGTTCCCAAATCCGATTCAAGGAATTCTGAGCTGAAGAAAGAAATGTCGAATTGACTAATCTAGAAACGTACGTTCTCAAATAACCTTTGCACTTGATTTTTTAATGTTTTTTCCCCCATACTTTTGTGAGTTAGTTTAGGCAAACACTATCTGAGAGAGATCTTCTTTAAGTATTAGAAATAGCTGAAGAAATTTCTTTAGCTGCTATTTCTAATGAGTTCAGTATGTGGCAAAGTAATTTATTTTACTAAGCCCTTATATATAATGTAATATTTTGAATTCGCCTATAATGGTCCCTTTACATACTGAATACTTGGTGAAATTGATTAATAATTAATTAATTTTACCCTCAATTGTTGAAATTATAATTCATCTTTCTCTGTAAAATGCTGCGGTTTTCACCGTTAATACATGGTGTTTGTCAATTTTAACCCACGCTGGTGGAAAGGGGAGAGCAGAAATTCTTCGCTTGCATATTCGAATTTGATAGCACTTTTAGTTCGAGCAGAATTCTAGAGGTGATTAGAAGCCGAAAGGGTATGCCCGACTTTCACTTCAGTGTTCCCAAATCCGATTCAAGGAATTCTGAGCTGAAGAAAGAAATGTCGAATTGACTAATCTAGAAACGTACGTTCTCAAATAACCTTTGCACTTGATTTTTTAATGTTTTTTCCCCCCCATACTTTTGTGAGTTAGTTTAGGCAAACACTATCTGAGAGAGATCTTCTTTAAGTATTAGAAATAGCTGAAGAAATTTCTTTAGCTGCTATTTCTAATGAGTTCAGTATGTGGCAAAGTAATTTATTTTACTAAGCCCTTATATATAATGTAATATTTTGAATTCGCCTATAATGGTCCCTTTACATACTGAATACTTGGTGAAATTGATTAATAATTAATTAATTTTACCCTCAATTGTTGAAATTATAATTCATCTTTCTCTGTAAAATGCTGCGGTTTTCACCGTTAATACATGGTGTTTGTCAATTTTAACCCACGCTGGTGGAAAGGGGAGAGCAGAAATTCTTCGCTTGCATATTCGAATTTGATAGCACTTTTAGTTCGAGCAGAATTCTAGAGGTGATTAGAAGCCGAAAGGGTATGCTCCCGACTTTCAGTGTTCCCAAATCCGATTCAAGGAATTCTGAGCTGAAGAAAGAAATGTCGAATTGACTAATCTAGAAACGTACGTTCTCAAATAACCTTTGCACTTGATTTTTTAATGTTTTTTCCCCCATACTTTTGTGAGTTAGTTTAGGCAAACACTATCTGAGAGAGATCTTCTTTAAGTATTAGAAATAGCTGAAGAAATTTCTTTAGCTGCTATTTCTAATGAGTTCAGTATGTGGCAAAGTAATTTATTTTACTAAGCCCTTATATATAATGTAATATTTTGAATTCGCCTATAATGGTCCCTTTACATACTGAATACTTGGTGAAATTGATTAATAATTAATTAATTTTACCCTCAATTGTTGAAATTATAATTCATCTTTCTCTGTAAAATGCTGCGGTTTTCACCGTTAATACATGGTGTTTGTCAATTTAACCCACGCTGGTGGAAAGAGGAGAGCAGAAATTCTTCGCTTGCATATTCGAATTTGATAGCACTTTTAGTTCGAGCAGAATTCTAGAGGTGATTAGAAGCCGAAAGGGTATGCTCCCGACTTTCAGTGTTCCCAAATCCGATTCAAGGAATTCTGAGCTGAAGAAAGAAATGTCGAATTGACTAATCTAGAAACGTACGTTCTCAAATAACCTTTGCACTTGATTTTTTAATGTTTTTTCCCCCATACTTTTGTGAGTTAGTTTAGGCAAACACTATCTGAGAGAGATCTTCTTAAGTATTAGAAATAGCTGAAGAAATTTCTTTAGCTGCTATTTCTAATGAGTTCAGTATGTGGCAAAGTAATTTATTTTACTAAGCCCTTATATATAATGTAATATTTTGAATTCGCCTATAATGGTCCCTTTACATACTGAATACTTGGTGAAATTGATTAATAATTAATTATTTTACCCTCAATTGTTGAAATTATAATTCATCTTTCTCTGTAAAATGCTGCGGTTTTCACCGTTAATACATGGTGTTTGTCAATTTTAACCCACGCTGGTGGAAAGGGGAGAGCAGAAATTCTTCGCTTGCATATTCGAATTTGATAGCACTTTTAGTTCGAGCAGAATTCTAGAGGTGATTAGAAGCCGAAAGGGTATGCTCCCGACTTTCAGTGTTCCCAAATCCGATTCAAGGAATTCTGAGCTGAAGAAAGAAATGTCGAATTGACTAATCTAGAAACGTACGTTCTCAAATAACCTTTGCACTTGATTTTTTAATGTTTTTTTCCCCATACTTTTGTGAGTTAGTTTAGGCAAACACTATCTGAGAGAGATCTTCTTTAAGTATTAGAAATAGCTGAAGAAATTTCTTTAGCTGCTATTTCTAATGAGTTCAGTATGTGGCAAAGTAATTTATTTTACTAAGCCCTTATATATAATGTAATATTTTGATTCGCCTATAATGGTCCCTTTACATACTGAATACTTGGAAATTGATTAATAATTAATTAATTTTACCCTCAATTGTTGAAATTATAATTCATCTTTCTCTGTAAAATGCTGCGGTTTTCACCGTTAATACATGGTGTTTGTCAATTTTAACCCACGCTGGTGGAAAGGGGAGAGCAGAAATTCTTCGCTTGCATATTCGAATTTGATAGCACTTTTAGTTCGAGCAGAATTCTAGAGGTGATTAGAAGCCGAAAGGGTATGCTCCCGACTTTCAGTGTTCCCAAATCCGATTCAAGGAATTCTGAGCTGAAGAAAGAAATGTCGAATTGACTAATCTAGAAACGTACGTTCTCAAATAACCTTTGCACTTGATTTTTTAATGTTTTTTCCCCCATACTTTTGTGAGTTAGTTTAGGCAAACACTATCTGAGAGAGATCTTCTTTAAGTATTAGAAATAGCTGAAGAAATTTCTTTAGCTGCTATTTCTAATGAGTTCAGTATGTGGCAAAGTAATTTATTTTACTAAGCCCTTATATATAATGTAATATTTTGAATTCGCCTATAATGGTCCCTTTACATACTGAATACTTGGTGAAATTGATTAATAATTAATTAATTTTACCCTCAATTGTTGAAATTATAATTCATCTTTCTCTGTAAAATGCTGCGGTTTTCACCGTTAATACATGGTGTTTGTCAATTTTAACCCACGCTGGTGGAAAGGGGAGAGCAGAAATTCTTCGCTTGCATATTCGAATTTGATAGCACTTTTAGTTCGAGCAGAATTCTAGAGGTGATTAGAAGCCGAAAGGGTATGCTCCCGACTTTCAGTGTTCCCAAATCCGATTCAAGGAATTCTGAGCTGAAGAAAGAAATGTCGAATTGACTAATCTAGAAACGTACGTTCTCAAATAACCTTTGCACTTGATTTTTTAATGTTTTTTCCCCCATACTTTTGTGAGTTAGTTTAGGCAAACACTATCTGAGAGAGATCTTCTTTAAGTATTAGAAATAGCTGAAGAAATTTCTTTAGCTGCTATTTCTAATGAGTTCAGTATGTGGCAAAGTAATTTATTTTACTAAGCCCTTATATATAATGTAATATTTTGAATTCGCCTATAATGGTCCCTTTACATACTGAATACTTGGTGAAATTGATTAATAATTAATTAATTTTACCCTCAATTGTTGAAATTATAATTCATCTTTCTCTGTAAAATGCTGCGGTTTTCACCGTTAATACATGGTGTTTGTCAATTTTAACCCACGCTGGTGGAAAGGGGAGAGCAGAAATTCTTCGCTTGCATATTCGAATTTGATAGCACTTTTAGTTCGAGCAGAATTCTAGAGGTGATTAGAAGCCGAAAGGGTATGCTCCCGACTTTCAGTGTTCCCAAATCCGATTCAAGGAATTCTGAGCTGAAGAAAGAAATGTCGAATTGACTAATCTAGAAACGTACGTTCTCAAATAACCTTTGCACTTGATTTTTTAATGTTTTTTCCCCCATACTTTTGTGAGTTAGTTTAGGCAAACACTATCTGAGAGAGATCTTCTTTAAGTATTAGAAATAGCTGAAGAAATTTCTTAGCTGCTATTTCTAATGAGTTCAGTATGTGGCAAAGTAATTTATTTTACTAAGCCCTTATATATAATGTAATATTTTGAATTCGCCTATATGGTCCCTTTACATACTGAATACTTGGTGAAATTGATTAATAATTAATTAATTTTACCCTCAATTGTTGAAATTATAATTCATCTTTCTCTGTAAAATGCTGCGGTTTTCACCGTTAATACATGGTGTTTGTCAATTTTAACCCACGCTGGTGGAAAGAGGAGAGCAGAAATTCTTCGCTTGCATATTCGAATTTGATAGCACTTTTAGTTCGAGCAGAATTCTAGAGGTGATTAGAAGCCGAAAGGGTATGCTCCCGACTTTCAGTGTTCCCAAATCCGATTCAAGGAATTCTGAGCTGAAGAAAGAAATGTCGAATTGACTAATCTAGAAACGTACGTTCTCAAATAACCTTTGCACTTGATTTTTTAATGTTTTTTCCCCCATACTTTTGTGAGTTAGTTTAGGCAAACACTATCTGAGAGAGATCTTCTTAAGTAAGTATTAGAATAGCTGAAGAAATTTCTTTAGCTGCTATTTCTAATGAGTTCAGTATGTGGCAAAGTAATTTATTTTACTAAGCCCTTATATATAATGTAATATTTTGAATTCGCCTATAATGGTCCCTTTACATACTGAATACTTGGTGAAATTGATTAATAATTAATTAATTTTACCCTCAATTGTTGAAATTATAATTCATCTTTCTCTGTAAAATGCTGCGGTTTTCACCGTTAATACATGGTGTTTGTCAATTTTAACCCACGCTGGTGGAAAGGGGAGAGCAGAAATTCTTCGCTTGCATATTCGAATTTGATAGCACTTTTAGTTCGAGCAGAATTCTAGAGGTGATTAGAAGCCGAAAGGGTATGCTCCCGACTTTCAGTGTTCCCAAATCCGATTCAAGGAATTCTGAGCTGAAGAAAGAAATGTCGAATTGACTAATCTAGAAACGTACGTTCTCAAATAACCTTTGCACTTGATTTTTTAATTTTTTTCCCCCATACTTTGTGAGTTAGTTTAGGCAAACACTATCTGAGAGAGATCTTCTTTAAGTATTAAATAGCTGAAGAAATTTCTTTAGCTGCTATTTCTAATGAGTTCAGTATGTGGCAAAGTAATTTATTTTACTAAGCCCTTATATATAATGTAATATTTTGATTCGCCTATAATGGTCCCTTTACATACTGAATACTTGGTGAAATTGATTAATAATTAATTAATTTTACCCTCAATTGTTGAAATTATAATTCATCTTTCTCTGTAAAATGCTGCGGTTTTCACACCGTTAATACATGTGTTTGTCAATTTTAACCCACGCTGGTGGAAAGGGGAGAGCAGAAATTCTTCGCTTGCATATTCGAATTTGATAGCACTTTTAGTTCGAGCAGAATTCTAGAGGTGATTAGAAGCCGAAAGGGTATGCTCCCGACTTTCAGTGTTCCCAAATCCGATTCAAGGAATTCTGAGCTGAAGAAAGAAATGTCGAATTGACTAATCTAGAAACGTACGTTCTCAAATAACCTTTGCACTTGATTTTTTAATGTTTTTTCCCCCATACTTTTGTGAGTTAGTTTAGGCAAACACTATCTGAGAGAGATCTTCTTTAAGTATTAGAAATAGCTGAAGAAATTCTTTAGCTGCTATTTCTAATGAGTTCAGTATGTGGCAAAGTAATTTATTTTACTAAGCCCTTATATATAATGTAATATTTTGAATTCGCCTATAATGGTCCCTTTACATACTGAATACTTGGTGAAATTGATTAATAATTAATTAATTTTACCCTCAATTGTTGAAATTATAATTCATCTTTCTCTGTAAAATGCTGCGGTTTTCACCGTTAATACATGGTGTTTGTCAATTTAACCCACGCTGGTGGAAAGGGGAGAGCAGAAATTCTTCGCTTGCATATTCGAATTTGATAGCACTTTTAGTTCGAGCAGAATTCTAGAGGTGATTAGAAGCCGAAAGGGTATGCTCCCGACTTTCAGTGTTCCCAAATCCGATTCAAGGAATTCTGAGCTGAAGAAAGAAATGTCGAATTGACTAATCTAGAAACGTACGTTCTCAAATAACCTTTGCACTTGATTTTTTAATGTTTTTCCCCCATACTTTTGTGAGTTAGTTTAGGCAAACACTATCTGAGAGAGATCTTCTTTAAGTATTAGAAATAGCTGAAGAAATTTCTTTAGCTGCTATTTCTAATGAGTTCAGTATGTGGCAAAGTAATTTATTTTACTAAGCCCTTATATATAATGTAATATTTTGAATTCGCCTATAATGGTCCCTTTACATACTGAATACTTGGTGAAATTGATTAATAATTAATTAATTTTACCCTCAATTGTTGAAATTATAATTCATCTTTCTCTGTAAAATGCTGCGGTTTTCACCGTTAATACATGGTGTTTGTCAATTTTAACCCACGCTGGTGGAAAGGGAGAGCAGAAATTCTTCGCTTGCATATTCGAATTTGATAGCACTTTTAGTTCGAGCAGAATTCTAGAGGTGATTAGAAGCCGAAAGGGTATGCTCCCGACTTTCAGTGTTCCCAAATCCGATTCAAGGAATTCTGAGCTGAAGAAAGAAATGTCGAATTGACTAATCTAGAAACGTACGTTCTCAAATAACCTTTGCACTTGATTTTTTAATGTTTTTTCCCCCATACTTTTGTGAGTTAGTTTAGGCAAACACTATCTGAGAGAGATCTTCTTTAAGTATTAGAAATAGCTGAAGAAATTTCTTTAGCTGCTATTTCTAATGAGTTCAGTATGTGGCAAAGTAATTTATTTTACTAAGCCCTTATATATAATGTAATATTGAATTCGCCTATAATGGTCCCTTTACATACTGAATACTTGGTGAAATTGATTAATAATTAATTAATTTTACCCTCAATTGTTGAAATTATAATTCATCTTTCTCTGTAAAATGCTGCGGTTTTCACCGTTAATACATGGTGTTTGTCAATTTTAACCACGCTGGTGGAAAGGGGAGAGCAGAAATTCTTCGCTTGCATATTCGAATTTGATAGCACTTTTAGTTCGAGCAGAATTCTAGAGGTGATTAGAAGCCGAAAGGGTATGCTCCCGACTTTCAGTGTTCCCAAATCCGATTCAAGGAATTCTGAGCTGAAGAAAGAAATGTCGAATTGACTAATCTAGAAACGTACGTTCTCAAATAACCTTTGCACTTGATTTTTAATGTTTTTTCCCCCTATACTTTTGTGAGTTAGTTTAGGCAAACACTATCTGAGAGAGATCTTCTTTAAGTATTAGAAATAGCTGAAGAAATTTCTTTAGCTGCTATTTCTAAGGAGTTCAGTATGTGGCAAAGTAATTTATTTTACTAAGCCCTTATATATAATGTAATATTTTGAATTCGCCTATAATGGTCCCTTTACATACTGAATACTTGGTGAAATTGATTAATAATTAATTAATTTTACCCTCAATTGTTGAAATTATAATTCATCTTTCTCTGTAAAATGCTGCGGTTTTCACCGTTAATACATGGTGTTTGTCAATTTTAACCCACGCTGGTGGAAAGGGAGAGCAGAAATTCTTCGCTTGCATATTCGAATTTGATAGCACTTTTAGTTCGAGCAGAATTCTAGAGGTGATTAGAAGCCGAAAGGGTATGCTCCCGACTTTCAGTGTTCCCAAATCCGATTCAAGGAATTCTGAGCTGAAGAAAGAAATGTCGAATTGACTAATCTAGAAACGTACGTTCTCAAATAACCTTTGCACTTGATTTTTTAATGTTTTTTCCCCCATACTTTTGTGAGTTAGTTTAGGCAAACACTATCTGAGAGAGATCTTCTTTAAGTATTAGAAATAGCTGAAGAAATTTCTTTAGCTGCTATTTCTAATGAGTTCAGTATGTGGCAAAGTAATTTATTTTACTAAGCCCTTATATATAATGTAATATTTTGAATTCGCCTATAATGGTCCCTTTACATACTGAATACTTGGTGAAATTGATTAATAATTAATTAATTTTACCCTCAATTGTTGAAATTATAATTCATCTTTCTCTGTAAAATGCTGCGGTTTTCACCGTTAATACATGGTGTTTGTCAATTTTAACCCACGCTGGTGGAAAGGGGAGAGCAGAAATTCTTCGCTTGCATATTCGAATTTGATAGCACTTTTAGTTCGAGCAGAATTCTAGAGGTGATTAGAAGCCGAAAGGGTATGCTCCCGACTTTCAGTGTTCCCAAATCCGATTCAAGGAATTCTGAGCTGAAGAAAGAAATGTCGAATTGACTAATCTAGAAACGTACGTTCTCAAATAACCTTTGCACTTGATTTTTTAATGTTTTTTCCCCCATACTTTTGTGAGTTAGTTTAGGCAAACACTATCTGAGAGAGATCTTCTTTAAGTATTAGAAATAGCTGAAGAAATTTCTTTAGCTGCTATTTCTAATGAGTTCAGTATGTGGCAAAGTAATTTATTTTACTAAGCCCTTATATATAATGTAATATTTTGAATTCGCCTATAATGGTCCCTTTACATACTGAATACTTGGTGAAATTGATTAATAATTAATTAATTTTACCCTCAATTGTTGAAATTATAATTCATCTTTCTCTGTAAAATGCTGCGGTTTTCACCGTTAATACATGGTGTTTGTCAATTTTAACCCACGCTGGTGGAAAGGGGAGAGCAGAAATTCTTCGCTTGCATATTCGAATTGATGATAGCACTTTTAGTTCGAGCAGAATTCTAGAGGTGATTAGAAGCCGAAAGGGTATGCTCCCGACTTTCAGTGTTCCCAAATCCGATTCAAGGAATTCTGAGCTGAAGAAAGAAATGTCGAATTGACTAATCTAGAAACGTACGTTCTCAAATAACCTTTGCACTTGATTTTTTAATGTTTTTTCCCCCATACTTTTGTGAGTTAGTTTAGGCAAACACTATCTGAGAGAGATCTTCTTTAAGTATTAGAAATAGCTGAAGAAATTTCTTTAGCTGCTATTTCTAATGAGTTCAGTATGTGGCAAAGTAATTTATTTTACTAAGCCCTTATATATAATGTAATATTTGAATTCGCCTATAATGGTCCCTTTACATACTGAATACTTGGTGAAATTGATTAATAATTAATTAATTTTACCCTCAATTGTTGAAATTATAATTCATCTTTCTCTGTAAAATGCTGCGGTTTTCACCGTTAATACATGGTGTTTGTCAATTTTAACCCACGCTGGTGGAAAGGGGAGAGCAGAAATTCTTCGCTTGCATATTCGAATTTGATAGCACTTTTAGTTCGAGCAGAATTCTAGAGGTGATTAGAAGCCGAAAGG
The DNA here is from genome assembly GCF_006345805.1 of Octopus sinensis. Lineage (NCBI taxonomy): Eukaryota > Metazoa > Mollusca > Cephalopoda > Octopoda > Octopodidae > Octopus > Octopus sinensis. The sequence goes on along the minus strand of NC_043009.1, from coordinate 24,077,438 downwards.
GTATGCTCCCGACTTTCAGTGTTCCCAAATCCGATTCAAGGAATTCTGAGCTGAAGAAAGAAATGTCGAATTGACTAATCTAGAAACGTACGTTCTCAAATAACCTTTGCACTTGATTTTTTAATGTTTTTTCCCCATACTTTTGTGAGTTAGTTTAGGCAAACACTATCTGAGAGAGATCTTCTTTAAGTATTAGAAATAGCTGAAGAAATTTCTTTAGCTGCTATTTCTAATGAGTTCAGTATGTGGCAAAGTAATTTATTTTACTAAGCCCTTATTATAATGTAATATTTTGAATTCGCCTATAATGGTCCCTTTACATACTGAATACTTGGTGAAATTGATTAATAATTAATTAATTTTACCCTCAATTGTTGAAATTATAATTCATCTTTCTCTGTAAAATGCTGCGGTTTTCACCGTTAATACATGGTGTTTGTCAATTTTAACCCACGCTGGTGGAAAGGGGAGAGCAGAAATTCTTCGCTTGCATATTCGAATTTGATAGCACTTTTAGTTCGAGCAGAATTCTAGAGGTGATTAGAAGCCGAAAGGGTATGCTCCCGACTTTCAGTGTTCCCAAATCCGATTCAAGGAATTCTGAGCTGAAGAAAGAAATGTCGAATTGACTAATCTAGAAACGTACGTTCTCAAATAACCTTTGCACTTGATTTTTTAATGTTTTTTCCCCCATACTTTTGTGAGTTAGTTTAGGCAAACACTATCTGAGAGAGATCTTCTTTAAGTATTAGAAATAGCTGAAGAAATTTCTTTAGCTGCTATTTCTAATGAGTTCAGTGTGGCAAAGTAATTTATTTTACTAAGCCCTTATATATAATGTAATATTTTGAATTCGCCTATAATGGTCCCTTACATACTGAATACTTGGTGAAATTGATTAATAATTAATTAATTTTACCCTCAATTGTTGAAATTATAATTCATCTTTCTCTGTAAAATGCTGCGGTTTTCACCGTTAATACATGGTGTTTGTCAATTTTAACCCACGCTGGTGGAAAGGGGAGAGCAGAAATTCTTCGCTTGCATATTCGAATTTGATAGCACTTTTAGTTCGAGCAGAATTCTAGAGGTGATTAGAAGCCGAAAGGGTATGCTCCCGACTTTCAGTGTTCCCAAATCCGATTCAAGGAATTCTGAGCTGAAGAAGAAATGTCGAATTGACTAATCTAGAAACGTACGTTCTCAAATAACCTTTGCACTTGATTTTTTAATGTTTTTTCCCCCATACTTTTGTGAGTTAGTTTAGGCAAACACTATCTGAGAGAGATCTTCTTTAAGTATTAGAAATAGCTGAAGAAATTTCTTTAGCTGCTATTTCTAATGAGTTCAGTATGTGGCAAAGTAATTTATTTTACTAAGCCCTTATATATAATGTAATATTTTGAATTCGCCTATAATGGTCCCTTTACATACTGAATACTTGGTGAAATTGATTAATAATTAATTAATTTTACCCTCAATTGTTGAAATTATAATTCATCTTTCTCTGTAAAATGCTGCGGTTTTCACCGTTAATACATGGTGTTTGTCAATTTTAACCCACGCTGGTGGAAAGGGGAGAGCAGAAATTCTTCGCTTGCATATTCGAATTTGATAGCACTTTTAGTTCGAGCAGAATTCTAGAGGTGATTAGAAGCCGAAAGGGTATGCTCCCGACTTTCAGTGTTCCCAAATCCGATTCAAGGAATTCTGAGCTGAAGAAAGAAATGTCGAATTGACTAATCTAGAAACGTACGTTCTCAAATAACCTTTGCACTTGATTTTTTAATGTTTTTTCCCCCATACTTTTGTGAGTTAGTTTAGGCAAACACTATCTGAGAGAGATCTTCTTTAAGTATTAGAAATAGCTGAAGAAATTTCTTTAGCTGCTATTTCTAATGAGTTCAGTATGTGGCAAAGTAATTTATTTTACTAAGCCCTTATATATAATGTAATATTTTGAATTCGCCTATAATGGTCCCTTTACATACTGAATACTTGGTGAAATTGATTAATAATTAATTAATTTTACCCTCAATTGTTGAAATTATAATTCATCTTTCTCTGTAAAATGCTGCGGTTTTCACCGTTAATACATGGTGTTTGTCAATTTTAACCCACGCTGGTGGAAAGGGGAGAGCAGAAATTCTTCGCTTGCATATTCGAATTTGATAGCACTTTTAGTTCGAGCAGAATTCTAGAGGTGATTAGAAGCCGAAAGGGTATGCTCCCGACTTTCAGTGTTCCCAAATCCGATTCAAGGAATTCTGAGCTGAGAAAGAAATGTCGAATTGACTAATCTAGAAACGTACGTTCTCAATAACCTTGCACTTGATTTTTTAATGTTTTTTCCCCCATACTTTTGTGAGTTAGTTTAGGCAACACTATCTGAGAGAGATCTTCTTTAAGTATTAGAAATAGCTGAAGAAATTTCTTTAGCTGCTATTTCTAATGAGTTCAGTATGTGGCAAAGTAATTTATTTTACTAAGCCCTTATATATAATGTAATATTTTGAATTCGCCTATAATGGTCCCTTTACATACTGAATACTTGGTGAAATTGATTAATAATTAATTAATTTTACCCTCAATTGTTGAAATTATAATTCATCTTTCTCTGTAAAATGCTGCGGTTTTCACCGTTAATACATGGTGTTTGTCAATTTTACCCACGCTGGTGGAAAGGGGAGAGCAGAAATTCTTCGCTTGCATATTCGAATTTGATAGCACTTTTAGTTCGAGCAGAATTCTAGAGGTGATTAGA
>NC_043009.1:24057174-24069674 GCF_006345805.1 Octopus sinensis | reverse complement strand
ATATATATATATATATATATATATATATATAACTATAAATAAGGGTATCTGAGAGACACCACCATGCCGAAATAGCAGTCAAAGCCCTAACTCTAAAAACCACCAAAAATGTTCATATTGCACCATGAGATAAGACAGAGAGACAAAATAAACTAGCAAAAAGATATTACTGGATAATTCAAGATCCTGGATTTCTAGCTTTCCTTCAAATAAGCTCTGCTTTCATCAGTTGAATATACCAGATGGGCGCATAAATACAAATATAAATATACAGAACACATGTTATACTTACATATACGAACGTCCATACATACATATATATGCACGTATGTACAAGGCCAGATTCAAATTGCCCGCCAACCACCCGGCGCTTACGAGGTGGTTGGCTGCTATTTCGGCACGGTGGTGTTTCTCAGATACCCTTATTTATAGTTGTAGAAAATTATTACCTTTGTATGGTATTTATTCCCATGCTGGCCACTTGATAATATCGATATTTAAATATCGATATTATCCTTATTTATAAATTTATATAATTCGTCACTATATTCACTGTGGTATCTATTTTGTGGTTGGCGAGCAATTTGAATCTGGCCTTGTACATACGTGCATATATATGTATGTATGGACTTTCGTATATGTAAGCAAAACGTGTGTTCTGTATATTTATATTTGTATTTATGCGCCCATCTGGTATATTCAACTGATGAAAGCAGAGCTTATTTGAAGCAAAGCTAGAAATCCAGGATCTTGAATTATCCAGTAATATCTTTTTGCTAGTTTATTTTATCTCTCTGTCTTATCTCATGGTGCGATATGAACATTTTAGGTGGTTTTTAGAGTCAGGATTTTGACTGCTATTTCGGCATGGTGGTGTCTCTCAGATACCCTTATTTATAGTTATTTATATATATATATATATATAGAGAGAGAGAGAGAGAGAGACAGACAGACAGAGAGACAGAGAGACAGAGAGACAGAGAGAGACAGACAGACAGACAGACAGAGAAAGAGAGAGAGAGGGAGAAAGAGACTGACAGTCAGAAAAAAACAGAGCGAGACAGGCAGACGGTGAGATAGATAGATAGATAGATAGATAGATAGATAGATAGATAGATAGATAGATAGATAGATAGATAGATAGATAGATAGATAGATAGATAGAAAGACACATACACACACACACTTAGATCGTCTTGATAAGAACACGGACCTGAATGTGGTTTCATTCAAATAAACACAGCATTGTTTTATGAAAAACATATTAATGCATATCTTTGTATATCTTCTGATAGGAGCACCTCTCACATAAGAGTCACATAAGTGTTTTGTTTTGACGTTATATTTTTCTGGTACAATCTCAAGTATTTTCCATGGAATATGCAAATAGGCCTTCTTATGCAAATATATATATATATATACATATATATATATATATATATATATATATATATAATATATATATATATATATATATATATATATGATATATATATAAGTGTGTGTGTGTGTGTCTGTATATATGTATGTATGTATGTATGTATGTATGTATGTATATACTCTTTACCCTTTTACTCGTTTCAGTCATTTGACTGTGGCCATGCTGGAGCACTGCCTCTAGTCGAGCAAATCGGCCCCAGGACTTATTCTTTGTAAGCCTGGTACATATTCTATCGGTCCCTTTGCTGAACCGCTGTGTTACGGGGACGTAAACACACCAGCATCGTTTGTCAAGCGATGTTGCGGGGGGGACAAACACAGATACGCAAACATATACGCACACGTACATATATATACATATATACGACGGGCTTCTTTCAGTTTCCGTCTACCAAATTCACTCACAAGCCTTTAGTCGGCCCGAAGTTATAGCAGAACACACTTGCCTAAGGTGCCACGCAGTGGGACTGAACCCGAAACCATGTGGTAGGTAAGCAAGCTACTTACTACACAGCCATTCCTACGCCAATATATATATATATATATATATATATATATATATATATATATATATATATATTATATATATATATAATTCGTGGTTAACGCCGGAACAATACGAAATAAATGCAAGGTAAATCACAAGAAAACAGTGATCAGAATTAATGGTGACTTATCTTCCACTCAATATTTCGAGATTTTGACCCCTCTTCAGGAAGTAGCGAATGTTGTAGATGTAGATGCATGTGTGTATGTGGAGAATAGACATGGGTAGAAGGTTGTTGCAATTGGAACCAGCTAGCTTCATGTAAGTCTCTTCTGTTGTTGATAGTCTGCTTCCGTTGGTGTATTAATATGGCTTCGGAGAAAGGCGGCGTGCTGGCAGAATCGTTAGCACGCCGGGCGAAATGCTTTGCGGTATTTCATCTGCCGCTACGTTCTGAGTTCAAATTCCGCCGAGGTCGACTTTGCCTTTCATCCTTTCCGGGTCGATAAATTAAGTAGCAGTTACGCACTGGGGTTGATATAATCGACTTAATCCCTTTGTCTGTCCTTGTTTGTCGTCTCTGTGTTTAGCCCCTTGTGGGTAGTAAAGAAATAGGTATTTCGTCTGTGTTTACGTTCTGAATTCAAATTCCGCCGAGGTCGATTTTGCCTTTCATCCTTTCGGGGTTGATAACTTAAGTACCACTTACGTTCTGGGGTCGACTTAATCGCGTGCCCCACCCCCCGCAAAAGTTTGGGCTTTGTGCTTAGTTTAGAAAATAATATGGCTTCGGAGATTCTAAGGTTGCCTCTGTTGCACTATGTTGCTCTGATGTGCACTGTGAACTCTCGGGTCTCGCAGTTTCGTAGATGTTTCTTCACGTCCTATGTAAGATGCGCCACATTTGCCGCAGCTGACCTCGTATACAACATAGCTCTCGGGCACATTTTGAGGCCCTTGATAGGGCAATTTGATAATGCACACTCCTCGATGTTGTGAAAAAAGTTCAGAAGTTTTCTCAAGGATGGACCGGTGTGTATTATCTGTATGCCGAGTCCCTCCTTGTGGACTGCATGTTGTATCGCAGCAGTAGTTCTGTCATTAGCATGTGGTAGCTTTAGAAAGCACTGGGTACCCATTCAGAGACAGATCTCTGACGAACTGCTTGGAGTTGGTGCCATTGTCGGTCACTTCACTGCATTTCTTGTTTTTCTTTGTGCACTTTCAAGGAATACACACCTACAAGAATGTTTTAAACAAAATTGCTTCAAAAACTCTCGCATGTTCATACGCAAGTACATACTAAGAAAACACTAATATACCATCATGTAAGATGCTCTCAACACATTCTTAATATCACTTATTGAAAAATCAAATTTGCACAACATACTGACAATATTCGACACGTGTACATCTGCAATATTCGCTAATTCCTGAAGAGGGGCTCATAACCCTAAAGTATTGAATGCAGGATAAGTCACCATTAATTTATAAGCCTACTTTCTTGTGACTTACGTTGGATTTATTTCGCATTGTTCCAGTCTTACCCAGGAATTTTATATATTTATATATATATATATTATATATATATATATATATATATATATATATATATATATATATATATATATATATATATATGGCTTGCTCGCTTAGCCAGCGGGGGTGGCGTCATTTGAAGGCTAAAACAATGCGAAGCGCATTGTGACCAGCGATGTGTAGCAACATCTGATAGCCTGGTCGGTCACGGTGATATATATATATGTATATATATATATATATATATATATATATATACATATACATACATATATACATATATATATACATACACACACACATATATATATATATATGTATAATATATATATATATATATATATATATATATATATATATATATATATATATATATATATATACATGCATACACCAGAGTAAGTGCATAAATACGGAACAAGGTGGTAAAAATAGTACTCAAATACCAGAGGTAGAGTAATATGCTCTATTAAAAAACAGTAAAAATATCACAAAAACTGTTATTCAGAGTTTTACGTTTCCAGTTGCATCAAATGAACAAACTGCAGTATGAAAACATGATCTTATTATTTAACAAAAAAAAAACAAGCATATCTTAAATCGAAAATAGCTTATAAAGAAGAGCAGAGCCTGAATACCCAGGGTAAAAAATTATCTGTACAATATTAATCAATTAATACATTAAATTTATATCCGTTTAAAAAAAAAATCACGTTGGATTACATATACGTCTAGCAGTATATACACATACCAAACCATCTGTAATATACATATATAGACTAAACATACAGACGCATGTACATAGCTACACACACACACACATATATATATATATATATATATATATATATATATATATACAGACATATGTAAGCAAGACAAATTTTTATACAAATGCATGCATGTATGTACGCACACACACGCACAGGCAGAAAATCTCCTGGCGTATGCTTATACTAGTTGTTACATGCGAAAGAAAGAGAAGGAACAAATCAGGAAATATTAAATATGGTGGGGAGAAAACAGTGGAAAAAAGAAAAAAGGAAAAGAAATAAAAGAAAGAGAAGCAGAAAATTAAATTAGACATTTGATAGGAGAACACTGCAAATTATTTTTGTTATAAAAGCTTCGCCTCTTTTGTTAGCCAGCATGACACGAAAATTTTTACAGACAACTACAGACCCGAATCTTATCTGAGGAACTGCAACTTCAAAGATGTGACTTGCTGTCCGTTGGAAGGTAGATGTCTTGAAAAAGGAATTGTTTATAGAGCCTAAATGCAAATAGATGTCTCGCAAGAATATACAGGGGCTTCGGAAAATTCATTCAAGATGCGATTCTATTCCCACCGAAATTCTTTCCGATACCCCGAGAATAGGGCAGCGAATAGTCTTGCAAAGCATGTCTGGGTATTGAAAGATAATGACACCCGTCCTTTCAATGTAACCGCAGAAATTCTAGAAAAAGCATCAGCATACAGACATGGAGTTTATAAAAGACCTATGAAAGGTAATACTCTACTCTCAGGAAAGTTCTTCATCATGTTCCAGGATAAAAATGCTTTAAACCAGAGGCGCGAGCTCTTAAATTCCTGCAGGCACGCCGTAAAGTTTCAAATGTCAACCGACAAAATACCGTATGGGTAAAATGTTTTGACTTTCGAAATATTCTTTTGACTGTCGCATTTGAATTTGACTTTACACGTTATAGTTACTTTGCATTGCAATGCTAGTGTTTTTAAGAAAGCTTTCAACTGTTTTACAAATTAAAGCTTTAGCTTCGCCAAGGTTCGTTTTTGTTGTTTACTCACGTATTTAATTATGTTATATCAAATTAATGTACAGTTTTTCAAATTTTTACGTTTTAATATTATTTACACCGGACAGTTTCTTTTAAATAGTTAAACATTATGATGTATATATTTATCTTGATATGAAGATATGTTTCTATATATTTATGTGTTTGTATGTATTATAGGTATGTATGTGTATGTATATGCATATGTCTGTGTGCGTAAAATGTGTGTGTATGTGCATATATATATATATATATATATGCATATATGTATCTTTATATATATAAAACTGAGAATGTGTGTCTGTCTGTCTGTCTGTCTGTGTGTTTCCCTAAAACCTGAGAACTACACAACCAATTTCATTCAAATTTTACACATGCCTTACTTAGGGTCCGGGGGGTGTCATCGGCAAAATAAATTTTTTACTTTTTGCCTAGGGCGAGCCCACAGCAATATCATATCTTCTCCACTACGATTCCCTAACGCTTGAGAACTACACAACCAATTTCATTTAAAATTTACACATGCCTTACTTAGGGTCCATGAAGTTTCATGGGCAGAAAAAAATGTTCAAATTCTTGCCTAGAGTGAGCCCATAGCAATATCATATCTTCTCTACTATTTCAGTATTACGTGTTAAAAGTGAAATAAAAACATTTTATGTCAGATACTTTTCCTTTAACAATAAAAATAATAATAACAATTGAATTATATGTAGTAAGTAATAATTAAAATCAAACTAAAGTATAACATAATTGTAACATAACAAAAGTAAAAATAGCAATTGGTATAAAATTGCATCAATGACTTGAACTTGAATAAGTGGTTTCACATGAATGGGAATAAATTGAAAATAAAATTAGCGTGCAGAAATGGAATAGTCCAGATGGATAATAAAAAATTAAATTAAAGAAAAGACTATTGTCTATAAAGTATACAATGTAGAGAAAAAAGATTTGAACTCCTGGAGCAAAGCACCATCGAAAAGTGTCTTGGTGCGTCAATGAAAGATATCTAACCAGAGGCGGTAAATTGGTCACAATAGAAGCAAGGTTCGAGTCAACGGAGCGTGCAAGGGAGTACTCGACTCGAACTTGCAAAGTGGAAATATTCCATTTTTACCTTTATATCTGGGACGTAGGAAGTCCCGGAAAAAATTTTAAATGCCCCCCCCCCCAGAAGTAGAGGTAGGCTGGATTGTAGCAACACGTCTATAAAAGAGGGGGACAAGATACAATTGATCGAAATACAAGAGACGGGCTAACAATTCCAGTCTGTTATATATTTTGAGTATTGTTATCACTAGCGATATCAAGATATAACTTTGTATTTTGTATTTTATGTGTAGATGTATATATATAGATGTACATGTAATATGTACACATATATATACACATATATACACATATATACATGCACTAGCACTATGACCCGGCAACGACGGGTCTTTAATGCTAGTATATACATATATATGAATGTTGTGTCTGGGGAGAGTCATTCTCTTTTAGTGCCTTATTATTTAACACACTCACCGGTAAAATTTCCACTTATTTCTTATTTCTATTTTCTAAAATTTTCTTTGCGTCTTGCAACCTTTTCAATAGTCTTGACTCTCTTTAGAAACTAAAAATAAGTTGAAATTTTACCGGTGAGTGTGTTAAATAATAAGGCGCTAAAAGAGAATGACTCTCCCCTGACACAACAGAATATGCTTCAACACACGAACTCATTTAAAGAATCTTGCAAACCAAATCCAAAAACGAAATATATATATGAATATATTTATATACATATATATATGTATATGCATACATATATGAATGTCTATATATGTGTGTGTATACTTGTATATGTGTGGGCATGTATTTGCTTTTATATCTATATTTATAAAGCTGAAGTTGTCTGTGTATGGCATGTTTGGTAGCCTTCAAATAACACTATCTCCTCCAAAACCCTGAGGCGCAAGTTGACCAAAATTGAGAGTATGATGAGAAGAAGCTTGCTTTTCCTTCCGTAGAAGAAAAAATTCAAATCGGACCATGTTAACACTAAAAATTATTTACATCAAAAAGGTGCTTTTTTCTCTAGGAAAATCCCTATTTTTTACGATTTTTTGACTGCTGTATAGTCATTTTTCGGTGTATTTCAACCAGAAAAATGTTCACTTAAAGAGAATAACAAGCTACATAATACAAAATTTTTACTTTTCAAAAATTCTAATTCTAAAGGGTCAAAAAGAAAACAAGCCCGAGCAACGCTGGGCTATACTGCTAGTTTTAGTATATTTGTATGCGTATCTATATATGTGTATATTTGTATGTGTGTTTTGTGCCTATATAGATATACATATAATTTCATGTGTACATTTTTATGTGTCCGTTGCGCAAGCTAAACGCAGTGTCTAATTATCTTTAGATACTTTCGAACGCCATGATGTTACACTCTTTATCCCTATCTATTTTCTCTTTATCTCTAGTTTTCTGTTTCTCTTTCTTTTATTTCTTTTTCTTTTTTCTTTTTTTCCAATATTTTCTTCCTCCCCGCCATACTTAATATTTTCTGATTTGTTCCTTCTCATTCTTTTGCATGTAACAACTAGTATAAGCATAAGCCAGGAGATTTTATGCGCGGCGTGTTTGTGTCGTACATACATATATATGCATTTGTATATATATTTATATTTGTATATATATTTATATATGTCTGTATATATATGTAGCTATGTACATGCGTCTGCATGTTTACTGTATATATGTATATTATAGATGATTTGGTATGCGTAAATACTGTTAAATGTATATTTAATCCAACGATTTTTTTTAAATGGATATAACATTTGATGTATAAACTGATTAATATTTTACAGATAATTAATTACCCTGGGTATTCAGGTTCTGCCCTTCTTTATAAGCTATTTTTTATTTAGGATTTTCTTCGAATGTTTTTTATAGTAAGATGTTTTTATACCGCAATTTGTTCATTGCATACAACTGTTATGAACGAGATAGTTACTTGAAAGGACCAATGAAACAAAACCATTTTCAAATGTGTATCCATTAAACTAATTGCATATTGTTTCTTATAACCTTATTTTTGTTCCCTTCTAAACAAAACTGTACGACGAACGGGAATGTGAAACTCTGAGTAACAATTTCCGTGATATTTTTACTGCTTTTCAAAAGCGTATACATATATGTGTGTGTGTATAGTTGGAATTTACAAAACAAAAAAACAGAAGACGAAGGCAGATGTGTAAATAATAAATAGGTGTTTTAGTTTAACGCTCGGGAAGGGTAGACTTATTTTTCGAGATTACGCTCTTAAACAGAATGGAACAATTGGAAATCAAAAGAGAGAATGTAAAAATACCTTCTTATACATAATATATATATGTATATATATTATATATATATATATTATATATATATATATATATATATATATATATATATATATAATATATATATATATTTATATATATATATGAGGGAATGCAGTTTAGTGGACCTTCAGTTTTTTCAATATGCTACACCACTGGTGTTAAATCGATGTTATCAGATTAATATCCAATTTTCCGCCCTCATTTTAATTATATATATATATATATATGTATGTATGTATGTATGTATGTATGTATGTATGTATGTATGCGTGTGTGTGTATGCATAAGAAGGTCTATTTCCATGTTCAATGGAAATTCTTTCGGATTGTACCGGAAAATACAAGGAAAAAATAAACACTTATATGACTATTGTGTGAGAGGTGCTCCTTCTTACAGAATCATAAAAAAAACAAAGATATTCATTTATATGTTATTCATTGTAAAACAATGCTGTGTCTATGAGAATGAGAACAACATTCAGATCCGTGTTCTTATCAAGCCGATTTAAGTGTGTGCGTGTATCTCTCTCTCTCTCTCACATAATCCCTCCCTCACTGGCTCTCTCTCTCTCTCCATATATATATATATATATATATATATACATACACACACACACACACAAGTTATTCGAGATTAAATATTATTTAACTATATTCCACACAATGCTTCGTACTAACTATTCCCTTATAATACATATAAAATGGTACTCCGTCACTTACTACGACGATGTTTCCAGCTGAACCCGATCAACAGAACAGCTTGCCCCGTGAGATTAACACGCAAATGGCTGAGCACTCCGCATACACGTGTACCCCTTCACATACTTCTCAAAGGGATTCAGCGTGACAGAGAATGTAATACAGCTAGCTCCTTGAAATACAGGTAGAACTCATTTTTGCCAGCTGACTGGACCGGAGCACCGTGAAATAAAGTGTCTTGCACGAGGACACGACGGGCTACCGTCAACCGAACTCGCAACTCTACGATAGCGTGGCCGAATACACTAACTATATATATATATATATATATATATATATATTATATATATATATATATATATATATATATATAATATATATATATATATAATATATATATATACATATATATATAAATATATGTATATATTGCTGCATTTTAACAGAGTAGCAATTTATTCAAAAGTCTCAATTTTCATTCATTATCATAATTTATATTTTGTCGAAAATCCTTGTGTGACAGCAAAATGGTTGAGAACTTTAAAATCAACAACCCAGGAATATGTAAGATCACATCCATGAATAAAAATAAAAATTTAAAAATTACCAAATGCACACCAGCGTTACGCACGCAGCCTTAAAAATGTATCTCTAAGAAGCACACTTACAGAGTGAAATTATATATCACAGAAAACTGCTGAACATAAGTAGTAACAGACGAAATAAAGGAATACCCATCTCTCTCTATCTCTGTATATATATATATATATATATATATATATATATATATATATATAATATATATACTACATATGTGGTAAATGGTGTCTGTGGGTTTTGTGGAGTTGTTAGCTAAATCCCCTACATCGTTTTTTCGAATTTGATGAAACTTGACACGTGAGCGGATCTCATGCCTGAAAACTCATGGCATACTCGACTTGTTGAAACGTTGACAATAGAGCCCTTGGAAGGGATCCTTATATATATTATCTAATATATTTCATTATAACAGCCAAGGAAAATAACCCATTCGCCCAAATTTTACCAGGCAAGGAAATAACCAATTCATTTTTCTAAATCATTTGGTATAAATTAACTTGATCATGCTTATTTCTTAGTATTTGAACTGTTAGAGTTATTTTTGCAATTTATCCAGTACAACCCTTAAACAAGTAAATAGTTTTTTCCTAAACAATAGATCCACATATTTCGATTAGTGAATTATTCACAAGTATACCAACACTAGCGCCGCTCAGGGTAATATTGTCTGGTAACGCACAAAAGCCCTCTTCAGAGTTATTTACCTTGAATTGTAATTTATCCCATATCTGATTATGTAAAATCTTCACAATTAGGTATACATACAATATTAATATTTCCTTCTAAGTTCTGTATACTCTGGGAATGCATTAAAGCTATTTTCGGGGCTACTTATTTGAATTCTTACTATCGGGTAACAAATTTCATGTTATAACATAACTGACTTCACAATTTAGGTATTCATAACTTATTGGGAATTCCTAAAAACAAGATCATGTGTAAGATAGTTCGCTGTTCTCTTTAAATGCGCAAAAATCGTTTTGAGGGCTACATATTTCATATTGTTGTTATTGGATTACCGAAACAATTATGAGAACGGAACCAGGGGATAATCCCCACTTTCCCGGGAATTCCCGGGAATGTCAGCTAGTATATATACATATATATACATATATATACATACTTACGTATATATATATATATATATATAATATATATACTACATATGTGGTAAATGGTGTCTGTGGGTTTTGTGGAGTTGTTAGCTAAATCCCCTACATCGTTTTTTCGAATTTGATGAAACTTGACACGTGAGCGGATCTCATGCCTGAAAACCTCATGGCATACTCGACTTGTTGAAACGTTGACAATAGAGCCCTTGGAAGGGATCCTTATATATATATATCTAATATATTTCATTATAACAGCCAAGGAAAATAACCCATTCGCCCAAATTTTACCAGGCAAGGGAAATAACCAATTCATTTTTCTAAATCATTTGGTATAAATTAACTTGATCATGCTTATTTCTTAGTATTTGAACTGTTAGAGTTATTTTTGCAATTTATCCAGTACAACCCTTAAACAAGTAAATAGTTTTTTCCTAAACAATAGATCCACATATTTCGATTAGTGAATTATTCACAAGTATACCAACACTAGCGCCGCTCAGGGTAATATTGTCTGGTAACGCACAAAAGCCCTCTTCAGAGTTATTTACCTTGAATTGTAATTTATCCCATATCTGATTATGTAAAATCTTCACAATTTAGGTATACATACAATATTAATATTTCCTTCTAAGTTCTGTATACTCTGGGAATGCATTAAAGCTATTTTCGGGGCTACTTTATTTGAATTCTTACTATCGGGTAACAAATTTCATGTTATAACATAACTGACTTCACAATTTAGGTATTCATAACTTATTGGGAATTCCTAAAAACAAGATCATGTGTAAGATAGTTCGCTGTTCTCTTTAAATGCGCAAAAATCGTTTTGAGGGCTACATATTTCATATTGTTGTTATTGGATTACCGAAACAATTATGAGAACGGAACCAGGGGATAATCCCCACTTTCCCGGGAATTCCCGGGAATGTCAGCTAGTATATATACATATATATACATATATATACATACTTACGTATATATATATATATATATTATATATATATATATACGAGAAAAGAAGCAACAAGAATGGATTAGTTTTTAGTACAATTGTTTCATACAAAGACAGGCTTTATTAAAAGTTGCAAATATTGCAGCAGATAAAAGTGTCCCGTACTCATCAGCTAAAATACATATGAGTTCTCTAAACATCTTAGTGGGTTAGGCTACACTCATGAAGTATTGGAGATAATTTCATTAAAAGCAGATTCAGGTTGTAAACAGACTTCCAAAGTTCTTTAATGATGATGCACAGTCTTATCACAGGTTTTAAAAAAGCTTATTAGTTTCACAGAGAAGTTTAATCCATCCATAGTGTAGGTGTAAATTTCCAGAGATATGAGGAGGTATTTCATACTCACAGACGATGAATTTATCCATGGTTAATCCACAATGAGGTGGGTATAATTTCATGCTATATTATAAGGTATTTGCCACATTACTGAAA